>NC_056740.1:235283913-235483913 GCF_019279795.1 Protopterus annectens | reverse complement strand
TGTTAGTGCTGAAAATCCTACCTCTCATATTAACCTCCATGGCTTTACCCAAACCATAACCTCTACAACCAGAATTAACAAACCTAATAAGAAAGAGACTACTTTAGACTGGATTCTCATAAACAAAGTGAAACAATCTTGCAAAGCATGAACCCTGCCAGATGATGTAAGTGATCATTCCTTGACCTACATCACTAGAGAAAAGAAGGATTTTCCAAACCTCCCCATCTTTAGGACAGCACGCTCTAGCAAACACTTTAAGGCAGAATTATTTCAAACTGAGCTTAAAGCATGCAATTGGAATCCATTAAAATCCCTTCCACTTGAAGAGACTGTACAGTATTTTAACACTGCATTCTTATCTATCCTAGATGAGCATGCTCCCAAATGTTCCATTAGAATGAAGTCTAACCCAGCCCCATGGCTTTCAAATGAAACTAGGAATCAAATTCTACTTAGGAACAAAGTCTGGGCTAAATGGAGAACCTATAGAAATAGCTCTGATCATCTACATTTTAGGCATCTTAGAAACAGCATAAAAAAGGCAATACTTACAGATAAAAAAACTACTATTGTAAACTTCAGCAAACTCATCAAAATAATCCCCAACAGTTCTGGTCTTGCATTAATAAGCTCCTTTCCCCAGGCAACTCCCCGCACACCCACCCCACTTGATGCAGATCCAAATACTCCCCATCAAACTGCCAATACCTTTAACTCTTTCTTCACTGACACTATACAATCTCTAGCTAGTCAACTTATCTCAGAAAACTCCAGCATTCCCATCGACTTACCGCACTCTTTCTCTAAATTCAAAATACAACCCATCTCTACTTCTCTCATCTATAAACTTATTCTAAAACTTAAGCCATGTACTCCATCTGCTGACCAACTTCCTTCCCAATTTCTCCAAAAAGCAGCCAAGGTAATTTCTTACCCTATATCTATCCTTATAAATAGGACAATCCAAGAAGGAACCATCCCAGATGTTTGGAAAATCTCCCACTTTATCCCCTTACATAAAGGTGGGAACTCTAATGATTACTCTAACTATCGGCCAATTGCTCTCTTATCACCCTTAGCAAAAATTATGGAAAAATGCATTCACCAACAACTTCTACACCATCTCTCTCAACATAACTGAATAGCAAACTGTCAACATGGCTTTAGACCATCACATAGTACCACTACTGCCCTTCTATCCTTCACAGATACCATCAATAGAAACCGTAATAAAAACCTCCTCTCTTCTGCACTCTTTATTGACCTCTCTAAAGCTTTCGACATGGTTAACCATACCCTCTTAATCAATATTCTTGAATCTCTTTCCTTTGATTCTCTGGCCATTAAATGGTTCAGATCATACCTCAGCAACAGGCAACAAGCAGTCCTCTGGGAAAATCAAGTCTCATCCTTTTTACCTGTTACCATCGGGGTCCCTCAGGGCTCTATTCTTGGACCACTTCTCTTCTCATTATTTATTAATGATCTCAATGTAGCAATTACTCAAGCCACTTGTATTCAATATGCAGATGACTCCACACTAATATGCTCATCAACCTCTCCATCTGAACTATATTCTCTTACTCAATATGTTTTCAACACTGTAGAAACATGGTTTACCAAACATTGTCTCCTTCTTAATGCCAAAAACACAAAACTCCTTCTCTTTACACCCACTACTAGGTCCTCCCCCTTAGACTTCTCAGTCTCTTCAAATAATGGTACTGTTATTCTCCCTGACTCTACGACTAAACTTCTAGGAATAACCATTGACAATAATCTCTTATTTGATTACCATATAAACAACACCATTAAAATAGTAAACAGAAAAATAGGCTCCTTATACAGAATAAAACCTTTTCTAAACTCAGCAGCCAGAGCCAAGATCACTCACTCCCACCTAATCTCAACCCTTCTGTATGCTTCACCTATATTTACCAACCTTAAGAAAACCAACCTTAACAAATTAGCAACTTCCTATAATAACATTGCCAGATTCGCTACTGGCAATCCCTTTAGAACCCATCACTGTTCTAATCTTAGACAACTAGATTGGCTGGAATTCCAAAACCATCTGATAATTCCCCAACTCACAATTGCCCACAAGATATTTTACCAACCCAATAATACCCCTATACTCTCAAAACTCTTAGTCCCATATAATAATCTGAACTCCTTACGTTCTTCTAGCAAACTCCTTGCTAGCTTAACAAAGTCAAATAATACAGCTGGTGACTCTCTGTTTACCAACACAGCAGGAAAAAACTGGAACCTATTACCCACTGAACTAACTCTAATTACATCCTTGCCACTCTTTAAACAAAAACTTAGAAAACACCTCCAAATGCACTGGCTATGCCCTTGTAGTAACCCTGACTAACCATCCTCTTCACCCCTGTTTCTTCCTCTTCTTACCAAACTTCCAAACATTTACATGCTTTGTCTTGTAAATAAGACTGACATTATTTAAACTCCAATCAACTTATTATTTAAATCCTTCTACCTGATATGAACTATTGTACATAACTCTTACTATCTGTTTTAGATGTCTTAAGCAATACTCTGTTCACTGTTACTGTTTCTCAAGTGTTTTTATATCTGTTGTACATAACTCTTACTGTATTATATCTGTTTTAGCTTTCTTAAGCATTATTCTGATTACTGTAACTTTTCACAAGTGTTTTTATATCTAGAATGTAATAACTACCTGTTTCTATTTTGTTTATTAATCCTTATCCTTATTTTACCATGTAACAATATTTTATACTTTTGTATATCTGTGTGGAGCTTTTCTCCCCGGGCCTCTACTGAAAATGGAAATATATCCAACTAGACTAGCCCAGTCAACAAATGTAAAATAAAAAATAAATAAATAATATATATATATATATATATATATATATATATATATATATGTATATATATATATATATATATATATATATATATATATATATATATATATATATATATATATATATATATATATATATATGTGTGTGTGTGTGTGTGTGTGTGTGTGTGTGTGTGTGTGTGTGTGTGTGTGTGTGTGTGCGTGTGTGTATACACAGATATATATCTAGAGATAGGATACAGCACATACGAATGACATATATGACTACAGGCACCGCCAGTGGGGGTGAGGGGGCTCAATTAACATACGTGTTACACGTACCGATATCCCTCCCCCAGCCAAACAGGTGTAACATACAAACAAACACACACAAAAAAGTAAACAAACCATTGCTACCCAAACTACAGGCAGGATACTACCAGTGGGAGAAACATTGTCGACCCGCTAAGTCTAATCTAAAAACAAAGACAGGAACGTCGCTTGCGGGACAACCCAAAAATTTATGGGTATTTGGGTTCCTTCCATTACACAGATGCACAATGGCAGGGCACGTATTTTCTTGGACTACAAGATTGAAAAAGCCTGATGATCCATGGGTTGAGACAATGTATGTGATGGGTCTTGAGAAGTGGAGAGTGAGCAGTGTGTAGTGGTGTGGTTAGACCCGACCTGTAGCCAGAGAAAAGATGATTGCTGCAGAGGAGGAGTGGGGGGGGGTGATGGGTATGAAATTATGGGTCGAGGCATGCCGGTGTTGGATGGAGAAGTTCTAATCGGACCGACTCATGGATGTAAGCAATAGTGTGTATTGGGCAGAGCATTCGCCTAACGAGCAGGCATTCCAGGTTTGAGTCCAACTGCAGCACAGTTTATTTTACATGGCAAAGCACATTATAAGGAATAGTTGTGTTGCAAAACCCACTAAATAACATATGTATGAACTAGAGTACTGCAGGAAATGCATATGTGATGTAGCAGTGTCATAATGAATAAGGCACTAGTAACCAGATGTAAGCACAACTAAGCAGTGGTAAGCATATGTAAGCACTAGTAAGCATGTTTATGTGTGTTTTCATGGGAGTAAGCACTACCTACACAGATTAAGCAATGTGGAAGCTAAGGGAGTATAAGAACCTGTAACCGGAAGTTAGCAGTGCTGAGCTCCTCGCAAATCCATGTACAACTGCTTTAAAGTGCCTTAATCACTCTGTATCTAATGGCCCATGTTCTGCCCAGTCACAAAATAAACAGCCTTTGTAAGGCTTGAACCCAGGACCATGCACACCATACACAAAGTAATGCACCCCTAAGCCATGCCAGATATACATAAATCCGATGTTGTCAGAAACATAACATCCAGCCCAGTCATGCAACAGTACAGAGAATGTATACCTACATCTAGATGTATGTGTGTGTGTAAATATATTAATATCTAAACAGATACAACATATCTATATATGTAGTAATATATATATATATATATATATATATATATATATATATATCCAGGCATATATACATATATATACTTATATATGAACATATCTACATGCAAATGCCGACATCTACACATATATATGTCAACACATATATGTCCACATATATACACAGCAAGTTACATATATGTATGGAGAGATATATCTCCGTAGGTATAGATGGACATAGTTATAAATATGTAAGCAAATATATATACCCATATAGGTATATATGGCCAGACATCTGTAGATAGCAATGGTAGATTAACAGAAACATATATGTCCACATGCACTGTTAATGGGGTGGAGAGACCCCAAAGAATATACGTATTGTACGAATTGGCATACCCCCCCAGCCAAACATGTCCACCCTGCAATACACTACCAAGTGTTGCAGATCCCATAACCATGTCCTGACATGACATGGGCACAAGATGTTAACAGTACTACATCCCAGCTGTATGATATCAGGCTGGTAATGGTAACATGTCATGCAGTACAGTCTGGCTCCCATGAGAGATTTACAATGTGGAGGCTATCAACATCCCCAGTATACATATAAACAGGCACATATATGCAGATACAGATACACACACACACACACACACACACATATATATATATATATATATATATATATATATATATATATATATATATATATATATATATATATATATATATATATATATTTATATTTATATTTACATATATATATATATATATATATATATATATATATATATATAGATATACATGTGACTTCACATTCACACGCAGAGATATGTATAGTCAGATACATATGTAGAAGGTGCACAAAATATGGAACAGCCACTATGCCTACAGTTCACACCTGAACAACTGGACACTGTATGAGCTAACTATACAAATGTCAATCATTGCCTGTGACATATACCCATAGTGGGGTCATAGGGAAAGACACCACACACAGGTTTGCAGGAGTGGAAGACCTTTATTTGTGTACTATTACAGTTCTATATACTATTGTTACTGTACTTGGGATTGTCCTCACAGACATGATGTATGTGGGGGGTCGCATCTGCTTTCCACGTGTGCCATTGGCTACAGACAGACATCCTAAGGACAACATAGTTAAGTACCGTTGCTTGCACGTACAGCCCCTGTCGACTGCAGCAGAGATAATGGCCAATATGTGTGGACATTCTGACACACTCTGTACAGTCCAGAGGTATACATAGAACCCCTTAGTGCAAAACATGTGTACCATGCCTGACAACATGGATGTTAACAGCCATGTAGATGGGTATAACACATAATAACTGGTATACATATGTCACCATAGGTTTTGCATTCACACATGCCTGTCTGGCCTGACACATAATACCCATTGGTACAGGGGTGCCATGGCCACATACTACCCACTAGATATTGACATACATCTGTACAGCATCCCACTGCTCTGTCTGACATACATGACTGTTAAGTGAGGCCCAGCAGCAGTACATCTGGCAAGTATCTGCATATGACATCTCACTGGGAAAGTACACTAAGCTGCTAGGCATGTAACAATGCACTGTGCAGGCTACAGGCAGACTGGCTCAACACCGACCTACATCTCCTATGGGGGAATGCACATGTACCTGCATATATAGCAAGCTGTACAGGCATATCAAAGCACAGGGTAAGGTACACCTGTGTAAAAATGCATAACCACAACCAATAAGAACAGAGCCACAGTCACATATGGCAAGCTAGCATAATATTAGTGTATATGGCCTATCTGTTCAACACCAGCTTCATATGTACCAATCACACACTATCCCTACATATACTTGGCCGATACACAGTGTGGTGTGATAGCTGACTGTGGTATGGGACATATGTGTGTATGTCCCTACAAACATGTAAGCCAATACGGTAACATACACTGGAGCAGCATGTAACATCAGATAGGATGGGACCTAGGACGATGACAACTACCAGTCTGTACACAGGCCAAGGTACATAGGAACAATACACACACTGTCGACATTCACCATATGTACTCAGACCTCAGTACTGCACATGCAACCACAGTATGTCCAGGTTATGTCATCAGTTATAACCCCCACTGTAATTACATGTGTAGCAGTCTGATATCTTACTGGCTTATCAGATATGATGACACTACTTATGCTGTACAGCACATATCCACCTCTACATGCACAACATATGTGTAAAGGTTGACAGAGTTGGGGCTGGAATACACAGGGCCAATAGTGACATGATGCTGTGATAACCTCATACATTCAGTGTTGTAACAGGGTTTGTTGCAACATATGTCCTATGAGGGATATGAAGTCTGTAACTGTCACGGCTTTCGCCATCTACAGACTGCAATCCTCACAGTACTTTCTGCAGTCCACAGATAGATGTTCCATGGGTAGCACATGACACCAAAGGCACAACACACCGCCCAGTCTGCAGATGACCCTGCAGATGGGGATTCCTCATAAACATAGAACTGACATGGCAGGTATTGAGACATGGGACAGCCATATCCGCACACACACTGTTAAACCAGCATAACTCCAAATGCAGTATAGCAGCACTTACAGTCTGTAGTCAGGTCAGGCACATCCCCCTCCTGTGTGTTGGCCTGTTTCCACAGTGTATGGTGTCAGAGGTAAATCCCCACCCCCTCTGAGATGCTATTTGCCAAACAACATAATGAGTTCCTGCTTACAGTGAATGAAAAGGACCAACACAAACATGATGTTCCTAGAAACACAAAACCAAAACTCCAACTAATAAAATGATATATGTAATGTGCCCAAAAACACCACAGAAATAGAACACACTTTTTATTCAAGAAGTCTACGGACGAAAGCGGAAATAAAAAAGTGTGTTACGCTATTTCTTGTGGTGTTTTTGGGCACATTAGAGTTCATATCAGCTGTGTTTTGCCGTTTCTACCATGATGTTCCTAGATATTGGAGTGTGTTTCCATGCAATTGGCTATGGGAATGTTACCACAGCTGTTCCACATACAATCAGCTAGGGGAGGGCTGCAATTCATGCAGAGGTCATCAGCTGATCATGAGCATTACCTAAGATACACATGCTGCTGCCTAAGAAAAGCAGATATAGGTCTCCACAGCCACCGGTGAGGGAGGCAGACAGAGGCATGAGCAAGTCAGGGAGGAGTGGGAGAGTTAGAACTAAGCATGTTTGTGTCACACACCTACCAGCATACGGTATCAAACCCCTACTAATGACTATGTAGTACTATTACAGTCCTATGCAGTTGTTGGATGCACCACATAGGTTACCTGTTGTAGAGTCCGCAGAACATTTTTGTGATGGTAAGTGACATCTGCAACAGGGATATGGTAGCTATACGGTAGGTGATGTACACGTGCCTGTCCGCATGAACAGGTGCCAGTGTTAACACAGCCACACTCTCACAGGGACGCACACACATTGACACACTTGGCAGGTCCAGGGATACAGCTCATCACCAGAGAGATTGTCACAACACAATACTGTGCAGGTATCACATACACCACATGGGTCATACGGAGGTTATATGGGCAAAGGGTATGTAGAGGTGTCTGTCATCAGACAGCATGCTTTAGTATGCCACTGGGGGTTGTAGTGGGTGTGGATGTGATCATACGCATCATACAACACACACACAAACACACAAGGTGCCAGTACTGACATGCATGGGTGTAATTCTGCATGGGTATGTGGTGGTCGACTGTGCCAGATGGCTATACAAGGCTAGGTGATGGGTATACCTTGGCATCAGGTCACATGACAATGGTCTGCATTGTGGCTCAGGACTGTGGTTTCTGCATTTGTCCACACAGGTGGATACTGTATCCACCATCCAGTCACTTGGGTGGCTATTGCGTGTGGCCAATGCTGTGCATTGCTTGCCATGTATGTGTTCTCTAGTCTATGACACGGACAGTGTCTGTGATGTGCACACCTCCCACATGCATGTACAGTGACATGTGGAACTATACCTGGGTTATCAGGCCCATGTTATGTACACAGATTATCATCAGATGTGCCAGTCTTGGCCACCTGTGGCAGGAACTGGTAATGGACAGCAGATTAACCCTGCACCTACATTGATAGCATGCTACCAGCATTCCCTGCTGTCAGTAGCATCTGTCCATACAGGGCATGTTTTCAGGCATGGTATGTCCTTTGTGGGTCACATGTGATGGCACCACAGGTGTTGCAGGTGTCCACTGGGGAACATGGGGAAGGCGCACTGTCTGCATGTATGTGCCTATTCCATGGATGGACAGGGTGCCATGCCCTCTGTAGGCCACTGCAATCACTCCAGAGTTACTATCAGTCATCAATATGCAGCGGACTATACACATATTGGCTGTTGCCTTGGCATGTGTGTGTGTATGTATATGACATGGGTTGAGAGTGTGTTCGGGGTAATACTGGGGTTGTTAACTGTAATTGCCTGGCCATGATGTCACATGTATGGGTATGGATTTGCACCCCAGCCTCTCTGCTATTTCACATCTGTTATCCTTGTACAGTGGGCATTGTGATATAGGGCCACCATAAAAGACATTTGCAAAACCCACCCCACAATGGGCCCAGGTGAAACACACACACACACACACACACACACACACGCACACACTCACCCACACACACACTCACACACACACACACGTCTGGGAGTTGAACCCCTACCTACCTAATTTACTACACTACAGCACTACGCAGTTACAGTATGTACTATGGGATTACTGGAGTACCACTTCCCCAAAGGTGTATTTCACATTGGATGACATCAGCAGGACTGCTTAAGTAGGCCATTGGACATGTACTGAGTGTGACTAGCCTAAAATGCATTGCTCCCCACACAGACTGTGGAACACACACAAAACATCTGACATGCGTGGGTACAGAACCCCTAACAGAGGTCTATATCACACTACAGCAGTATGCACTTACAGGACACACTACGGAGATTACTGGTCTATGTCTTCCCAGAGGTGTATTTCTAGGTGGATGACATCAGCAGCCTTCCAAAGATGAGCATTTGAATTGTAGGGAATGTGACTACCCTAAAAAGCATTGCTCCCTACACAGACACACACACAATTGCCATGTCTGGGAATTAAACTCCTACCTATTATATCACACTATGGCAGAACACAATTATGGGACACACCACATAGATTAGTGGGATACAACCTTTCCAGGGATATATTTCTAGGTGGATGACATCAGTAACCTTACCAAAGTAGAGCATTGCAATTGTATGGAGTGTGACTACCCTAAAAACCGTTGCTCTCTACACAGACACAAAAACACTTGCCATGTCTGGGAGTAGAACAACTACCTAACTAATTTATTACACTACAGCAGTACACAGTTACAGGACACGCTACGGAGATTACTGGGCTGCATTCTTCCCAGAGGTGTATTTCTAGGTGGATGACATCAGCAGCTTTGCCAAAGCAGAGCATACAAATTGTATGGGGTGTGACTACCCTAAGAAGCATTGCTCTCTACACAGACAGGGTCAGACAGACACACACTTGCCATATCTGGGAGTAGAACAGCTATTTACCTAATTGATCACACTACAGCAGTATGCAGTTACAGGATGCACTACAGTGATTATTGGGCTGCATCCTTCCCAGAGGTGTATTTCTAGGTGGATGACATCAGCAGCTTTTCCAAAGGAGAGCATTGCAATTGTATGGAGTGTGACTACCCTAAAAAGCATTGTTCTCTACAAAGACAGGGTCAGACAGACACACACACACACACACACACACACACACACACACACACACACACACACACACACACACACACTTGCCATGTCTGGGAGTAGAACAGCTACCTGTGTAATTTATCACACTACACCAGTACGCAGTTACAGGACACGTTGCAGAGATTATTGGGCTACATCCTTCCCAGAGGTGTATGTTTAGGTGGAAGACATCAGCAGCTTTGCCAAAGTAGTGCATTTAAATTGTAGGGGGTGTGACTACCCTAAAAAGCATTGCTGTCTATACACACACAAATGCCATGTCTGTGAATTGAACTCCTACCTTACTATTTTATCACACTACAGCAATACACAGTTATGAGATGTGCCATGGAGATTACTAGAATGCACCCTTTCCAGGGATATATTTCTAGGTGGATGACATCAGCAGCCTTACCAAAGTAGAGGTTTATAATTGTAGGGAGTTTTATCACCCTAAAAAGCATTGCCCTCTACTCAGACAGACACACATGCATACACGTGCCAAGGCTGGGGTTACAAATCCTACCAAACTAGTTTAATATACTACAGCAGTATGCAGTTATGGGACACGTCACAGAGATTACTGGGATGCAACTCTCCCAAAGGTGTATTTCACAGTAGATGACCTCAGCAGGCTTGTCATACTGGGGCTCTGGAGAGGGCAGTTTGTGTGCATGGGCCATAACCCATTCATCTAGGGGTTGACATGCCACATGCAGGAACAACATGGGTCATATTCCACAGGTACGTGTATACAGCTGCTAGATGACTACTTCCTTGAACAGTCATGTTGCACAGCTGGCACATGCACCACATACTCTGTAATGCTGACAGATAACGGTGGCTAGTATATGCATTGTGTGACATCAGACCCTCATGTGATTGTGACCCTTTGGCTGTGTGCTGGGTGGGAGAGCCCTGGATGGCTCCTGGTCACAGTCACCCTCTTCCACACATCTATGTATGTCTACCTTTGGCTTATTATACTGTGTTGTCCTTACATATATGCCTGTATTCCTATCCACTGTGTGTGCAAAGCATGTGTGGTGCATATGGAGGAGTGTCTGCACTAACATCTGCGGCTGCCAGATATGTCTGGTCCACTGGTGTTTGCAGACATGGCCTTCATGTGTGTGAGCATGCCCAGTATGATCTTTTAGTATGTTGCTGACTGATATTGCCTTCATTACTCTAAATGTGTGGGAATGACCAGTATGGCCGTCTGTACTGCATGTGTGGATCAGGTCCAGGTAGTTTGTACTGCAGTGCTGACCTTTGTGTTGTACATCTACAGGTAGCATGATGTCTCTGTAGGGTATCTGTCGATTATTTGGCATGGACTGTTACTACATTCCTGCATAGGATGGGGGGCACACCTGACTATTTCTACATTTCTACACAGGACTGGGGGGCACACCTGGCTGTTACTATATTTCTATGTAGGATGGGGGGCACACCTGACTATTTCTACATTTCAACACAGGATTGGGGGGCACACCTGACTGTTACTATATTTCTACGTAGGATGGCGCTGCACACCTGACTATTTCTACATTTCTACACAGGATTGGGGGGCACACCTGACTGTTACTATATTTCTATGTAGGATGGGGGGACACACCAGAAACTTGTACACATTGGCTAGGAATGTACTGGTATGTCGGGTACTCCATTTCAGTCTGTAGTCTTCCCTATCATGCTGGCTAGAGGCATACCAGTGTACTACAGATCTTAGCTTTTACTTACCTATATATTAGTTACTGACTTCCTAGCCTTCAGAACTGACATCCCACTGCCTGACCTGCTGTAGTCTGTACGTGTATGCCTGGGGGGGGAAGGTTACCCATAGGCCTCATTCTGAGGCCTTAGCACAGCTTTTGTTTGGGTTTGTCTACACCTGTCCTGCTGGCTGTGACTGTTATTGGGTAAGTGATCCCCCCCCCCACTGACTGGCATGTGTGAGTCACCTTGTGGGTGTCCCAGTATTGAGGGTGATGCTGCAGGGCTGCCTATGTCAGATGCACATAGTACACTCCCTACACATGGTTTGGCACAGGTAGTGTAATGTTTGGCATCTCTTTTACTGTATGTGAGAGTCAGAGAGAGGTGTTATTCTCTGGGTCCCTCCCATGTCAGTGTATGTGTTATTCATTGCCTCTTTGCCAAGGCCAGGGCATACTGGGCATGCCTCCTTCTGCCTACTGGGGCAGGCTCAGGTTGTTCCTCCTCCTCCTCCGAGTCACTCTGTGCCTGTGCAGGCCTTGGCATTGGTGGGGGTCTATGTGGCCCTGCCCTGTGCTGTTCCTGCTGCAGCTGTTTCCACAGGATCATATTGTGTAGCATGGCATATACAAGGACAATTTGAGTACATGTAGCTGGTGAGTACTGCAAGGTTCCACCGGATGTGTCCAGTCACCGGAATCCTGACTTGAGCATCCCAAACACATGCTCTACTATGATTCTTGTTTGCGCCTGTGTGCCTCATTATGGAGTTCTTGTTTGGGTGTGTGCACATTTCTGATGGGTGTCATCAGCCATGGCGTCAGTGCGTATCCAGCATTCCCCACTAGGTGACCGTGTGGGATGTCCCCATTGGCAAATCTCTGGTACAGCTGCGTCAGATGCCAGATGTAGGAATCGTGATAGCTTCCAGGGCAGCCAGCACACACATTCATTATTTTGCCGTGGGCATCACACATGACCTGGCAGTTGATGGAGGGGAAGCCCTTGCGGTTGATGTAGACCATACCCCGCTCTCTGGGTGGTGATTTGATGCATATGTGCATGCAGTCTATTGTACTCCCTACCTCGGGATAATCTGCTATTTGGTAGAAGAGACGCATATTGCTGGTCAATGCCTCATGGGTGTTGGGGAAATATACATGCTCACCCACATGTGCTAACATGGCATCCAGGAACTGGTGGAGTACCCTGGATGCTTTTGCCTGTGAAATCCCCATCATATCCCCAGTTGGCCTTTGGAGGCTACCTGTAGCTAGTATTCTTAGGCCTACACATACCTTGGTATCCACTGGGATGGGTTCCCCTCTCTTAGTTCTGTGTGTCAGGTGTGGCCGGCACAGCTCAAAAATTTGCTATAGGAGGTTCCTGTCCACCCTATAGTGCTCCACTATCTCCAGCTCATGTAGCCCCTGGTAGGTTACCCTGGGTCTGTACACTCTTCTCCATCTCCTCACTGTGTGTTGGTTGGCAGCATTCACATCCTCACTACCCTCAGCCTCTTCCACATGTTGTTGTATGATAGCTATTGCAGCCCCTATCATTTTGCTGTTTTGAGTGTTAAAAGTTCCCTGCTTGTTTACACTGGTGGTGTAGGTTGGAGGAAAACCAGAGGGGAAGGTGTTTTGCTTAGTTTATAGTAGTGCTCTGGGCTGGGCTGGTCTGCTGACTGTGTAATTGGCTGATTCCGATACATTTCACCTGCCAGCTAAGCTAGTTATCCTTGATTACCTTCCTACTGCTGTTTTCCCTTCCCATTGCCTTCCTGTTTAAGCCCGTGTATACATTACGCAAACAGAGAGCTCAGATGTGCACAGTGCTGATTTTTCCAGGTTTCACCTCTTTTTCTTCCTGTAAATCCCGGTGCACGATACGCACACCCGCTTAGGCTTTGTAAAGAGTGCTATGCAGGTTTAGACACATCCCCTAGCTAAGCTCTGCTAAGCTAGGAGCAGACCCAGGCCACATGGCTTCACTCTGCTTACAGTATGCCTGAAACAGCCCCCATGATGTCATCTAACTCCTAGGCTTGCACCAGACTACTCTTACACTGTTGGGACCTGCTTCACATGCTGGGGTAAACTGGGATTCACTATCCTTCCCATCATTTGCATAGGATTGCCTGCTAATGCATAGCTACATGTCTCACACTGAGCCTCCCCCCCCTTAGCAACCACTACTCACTGGCCATCTTGTCTTCTGCCTGCCATTGACTTGCATGGCAGAATACTGATTTTAGTAAGAATGCTTAATTTAGGTTCATTTTATTTTCCCCCCAGTCACATTTGTGCGCTGCTGCCCTATGCTTAAACAGCCATGTTCGGCTACAAAATAATAAAAGTTAATTTTTGTATTTATTTTTATGTTGGCAATGCCAATGGCCTTATACTTGGCCATTGGCATGCTTACTACATGATATACAGCCTTTTATTTGGAGCTGTCGTAGCTCCATTTTGGATTTTGCAGAAATGTACTCGGTTACTAACCGAGTACATTTCTGTAGTTAGCACTAGTCTTGCAGGGACTGTTGCAAGATTCCTGAATTGCAAAATCACCTCATTTACATAGATTTCTCCTGCAAATGGGATTCATTTTTTGCAAACCAGGGCTTAATCTGTGCAGGAGTAGTGCAGGTGCGCTCGTGCACGCCCCTACAGGCTGTTCCTGGATCGCATGGCAGACATATTGCCTACTTATGCTCCTGCACCGATCTTGCACTCCGTGCAAGCATTTGAGAATCCGGGGGCCTGTATTTACCTCTCTGCAGTTCACATAATAGAACCAAATGTAGGCAGATTAAATAGATTAGATAACTAAATACTAGCTGATTAGGGTTAGTTGTTTGCTATCTGCAGTTCACATATTTTTCCTAATTTTCAGTACTTGCTATTTTATCCACTGTCTATCAAGTTACTTCTGGCAAATTTTAATATGTGCATCATTTTCTTTGTTGAATACTATCAAATGCACCTTAGAGCAATATCCATGATCATGCTGCCATGAGTTCTGTACTGTACAGCACTGTAGCCTACTTTTGCTCAGTATCTGATACCGACTGTGGGTGTATGAAACAGTGTAAAGTAATTCTGTTCTGTATTTTATGTTAATTGTGCTTTTTGATATTTTGTGCATGGTCTGTTACTAAACTTATTATTATTTATGCACTGTGCCTCTTTTTATCTGCACCTCTGCACCCAGCTCGTGTCTGAAAAGGATCTTTGCGCCAGCCCATTCACCCAGTTAACAAAGTTTTAAATAAATATATAAATAAAATGTCCAACAGGTCAGATATAATAAAGTAATAACAGTGACTGGCAAAACTGATACAGAGAGATCAAGCACTAAATACATTTTTTATGACATGGAAGTGTTATTAGTCTTCAGTAAAGTTGTGGGGTTCTGGGTCATCTTTTATGACCTGTTCCCCACAGCGAAGTATAACCCAAAGAATTTTAATTTTCCGAGCAGTATATCAAGTACAATCAGGAGTCTGGTCCTGGAAAAGAACATTAAACACATTAATTTGTGGGAGTACTTCAATTTTAGAAACTGTTATATCTGCCAGGTTAGGTTACAGCTTACTGGAAATAAGGCCTTAGGTGCAAAAAATTATAAGGATAGTTAGTCCAAAATGACAAAAAATACACTGAACCCACAGACATTGCCAACATCCTGGCGGACAGGTACAGTGCAAATTTCTCCCCCCCTTCCCCACCCAAAGGAGCAATTATCTATCCCAGCAGAGAGTCATCTCCCTGTCATTACAGATGCTCAGGTAGGAGCCGCCCTCTCCAAAGCAAAAGACACAGCATCAATGGGACCGGACAATGTCCCGGGCTGCGTCCTACAGGAGCTCCAAGAGGAGCTAAAACCTCATATTAGGCTACTGTTCAATCTCAGCCTTTCTACAGGTTATGTACCCAAGGAATGGTGTACAGCAACAGTGGTCCCACTCCACAAAGGTGGAGCCTCAACGGACCCTGGGAACTATCGCCCCATAAGCCTGACTAGCCTAGTCTGCAAGGCCATGGAACGGATCATCATGGGACTCATAAACAAAGACATTGGGGAACTAAAGATGCTAGATCCTACACAATTTGGCTTTGTTAAAGGCAAATCCTGCCTCCTGAACCTGGTAGACTTCTTCAAAACAGTCACCAAGGCCATAGATGAAGGGAAGGTAGTCCACACTGCCTACCTGGACCTCGCAAAAGCCATTGACACCATACCCCACTCTGGCATCATAGATAAGCTCTCCAGCCTAAATATCAACCCCTATGTCATAAGATGGGTTGCAAACTGGCTCAAGGACAGAACCCACATGGTCAGAACTGCAGGAGCTATGTCAGACTCTAAACCTGTTACAAGTGGCGTCCCACAAGGCTCAGTCCTGGGACCGCTCTTGTTCGGTATATATTTTTCAGAGGTACAGGCCAACATGAAAGGACTATGGCTGACCAAGTTTGCAGACGACTGCAAACTGGGTGCCATAATTGACTCTCCAGCTGACACAGGCATCCTCCAAAAGGGTCTCACAGAGACAGACAACTGGTGCCAAAGCCACAGCCTGAAACTAAATACCAAGAAGTGTATAGTCATACCCTTTGAGAAAAACAAAGTGCCCACAAGCTACCATATAGGTGGAAATCCATTAAGTATGGAGGAAGTAATTAGGGACCTGGGAACCCAGGTTGATAGTAATCTCTCCTTTGACAACCACATTGCCAAAGTGGTTAGAAAGACCTTCTATATAGCCCACCTCATCATGAAAGGGTTCACATCTAGATCCAAGGAGGTCATTGTGCCCCTTTACTCATCCCTCATCAGGCCCATAATTGAATACAATGCCCCGTTTGGGATGTACCTTACCCATCACCTGCAGCAACTGGAGAGACCACAAAAGTACCTCACCAAGAGGATCAAGGGTCTCAAACAGATGACCTATGCTGCTGGGTTAAAAAAACTCCAGCTCTACTCAGTTGCATACTGCCTACTTAGCGGCGATCTGTGCCTGACTTATAAAGCCATGTCCAACCCAGAATTAATGGACATGCCCCACCTCAAAAAATCCAAATCCACTAGAGCTACACACTCAAGTGATTTGAATCTCAACACAGAAATTAATAGGACATGCTGGAGAGATAGATTCTTGACCCAGAGGCTCCCAGTACTCTGGAATAGAATCCCAGTCCATATCAGGCAGAGCCCCTCACTGACTCTCTTCAAGAGAAATCTTGACGAGTGGATGGGAGATCATAAGTTCACTCCGGGGATCACTTCTGTGTCACTGCTAGACAGAGGCTCAATAAAGTAACCAAAAATAGGGCACAGGAAAACCCATTTGTTAAGGGGTGGCATAAGCCAAATACACTCTGGCTAGGCTGATAAATGCCCTAGGGCATATAGCCTAGTATCAACCTATGAACCTATGAACCTATGTTCTGGGCTGGGCTGCTGCCTGTCTAATTGACTGATTCTGATACATTTCACCTGCCAGCTATGCTAGTTCTCCTAGATTACCTTCCTAATGCTGTTTTCCCTTCCCATTGCCTTCCTGTTTAAGCCCGGGGGTGTGCCACGCAAACATAGTGCTCAAATGTGCACAGAGCTGCTATTTCCTGGTTTACTTTTTTTTTCCTTTAAAACCTGGTGAGCGGCACGCACACCCACTTAGCAATGTAAAGAGTGCTAGGCAGCCTCAAACACACCCCCTTTCTTAGCTCTGCTAAGCTAAGGGCAAACCCAAGCCACAGGGCTCCAATCCGCTTACAGTATGCTTGACACACACCCCTATGATGTCAGCTAACTCCTACGCTTGCACCAAGCTATTCCTGCACTTACACTGTTGGGTGCTGACTAGCATTGAGTGGAAATCTGGGATTCAGGATCATTCCCTCATTTGCATAGGATTGCATAGTTACAGGTCTCACACTGAGCCCCCCCCCCCCCCCTTAGCAACCACTATTCACTGGCCATGTTGTCTTCGGCCTGCCATTGAGTATAATGACAAAAATAGTGATTTTGGTTAAAATGCTTATTTCAGGTTAATTGTTTTTATTTTTCACCCGATTCCATTTGCTGAAATCAGCTAAAAAAAATAAAAGTTATTTATTTATTTTTTTAAACTGTTTTCCATGCCAATGGACATATATTTGGCCACTGACATACTTTACATGTTATATACACCCTTTATTTGGAGCTGTCATGGCTCTGTTTTGTAGTTTGTAGAAATGTACTCGGCTACTAACCGAGCACATTTCTACAGATTACACCAGTCCTGCACGGCTGGCTGCCAGCTTCCTGGATTGCAAATTCACCTCATTTGCATGGTTTTCACCTGCAAATGGGGTAATTTGCATACAGGAGCTGCGTCTGTGCAGGAATAGTGCAGGGGCGCTTGTGCACGTCCCTACAGCTTATTCCTGGATTGCACGTAGGACGTATTGCCTCCAGGAGCTTCTGCACTGTTCCTGCAGACCGTGCAGGGCTTGCTGAATCCAGGGGATGGTGATTAGCACTCAAATGAAAATGTAAGGTTCATCTTCAATCATGATTTGTCAAACTATTAAATATATAACTATGTATTTTAATTAAATGAAGGAGAAAACCTATTTCATGAGTGCTTGGAAAAGATAATCTACTGAACTGTTTAATTTCTGAAGAACACAGTGAGATATTTTCAATGGTGAAAGGACAGAATTAAAGAAGAAAATATCAGGTTACGTACCACAAAGTTACATTTTCCATGAAAATGTAACTATAACATATAGATACAAGCAAATAGTACAAAAAAATAAAAATTTCTGATATATGCATGAGAGTTTACACTGAGCTGCTTCAGCTGTGTCTGAAATGTGATGGTTGAAACACAGATTTAGCTTAGCTAAGTGGCTATTAAAGTATGATATATTTGCAAAAAGATTTTAATTAAATAAGGGAATGTTTCCCAGATATACAGGCTTGTACTAAAGATTGGTGTTCTGACTTAAGAGTAAGACTTCATTTTTCCCTTTATAGCTATAGGCTCTTAATTCAAATTTGCTTAGACTTGGTAGTCTTTTTGCAGCTTGTGCCTTCTAATAGTGAGTTGAGCATGGTAAGCTTGTCATGTCAGTGAACTATACTAATCATTCCAACTATGCTTTATTGGGCTGGACAGGCTAGACTCTTAGTTGTTATGGAATAAATGTGAACAAATGGATGAAAACTGTCCTTCTTATCCACTGCTAGTAACATCCGGGTGAAGCAAGGACAGGATTCAGACTACTGAAGTGTGTTAAGTTATAACATGACAAGGTTGTGTGGAAAGCTATGAAGTGCATGACTTGGCCTCTGTTCATTATGACATTGCACTCTACACTGTGTTATAAAGAACATCCAGAAAAGGGATTTGAACACTGGAATAAACAGTGTAGATGCAATCTCTGCATAGGCAGAGGTAGCTTGCACAACAAAGGGAGAAGCAATCTGGGCGGGTTGGTAGAGATTTCAGCAGTGCAATTGCTGAGTATAATGTAATGTACATAGTTACCTTTTGCCGACTGAGGATTGCTTGGGAGACAGGCTACAGAGCCCCATATTTATGAACAGGGAGATAAGATAAGCAGTAAAAAAATAGACACTTAGAGAAGATTATAGACGATAGTGTGTATCAGGGAGTGGTTCATAGGTTCATAGGTTTATACTAGGCTATCTGCCCTAAGGCATTTATAAGCCTAGCCCAAAGTTTTGTGGCTTATGCCACCCCTTATGTTAAAAAATACTGTGCCCATTTGTTTGTTGTGCCTCTGTCCAGCAGTGACACAGAGATGATTCCCGGGGTAAACCTATGATCTCCCATCCACCGGTCAAGATTTCTCTTGAACAGAGCCAGCGAGGTGCTCTGCCTCACATGGACCGGGATTTTATTCCACAGCATAGGGAGTCTCTGGGTGACAAATCTATCCCTCCAGCATGTCCTATTTATATCCGTGCTAAGGTTTAAGTCGCTTGCTCTAGTGGATCTGGTAGATTTGGATTTTTTGAGGTGGAGCATGTCCATTAATTCCGGGTTGGACATGGCCTTGTATGTCAGGCACAGGTCACCTCTGAGCAGGCGGTATGCGACTGAATAGAGCTGGAGTTTCTTCAGTCTGGCAGCATATGACAGATTTTGGAGTCCCTTTATCCTTTTGGTGAGGAACTTTTGGGGTCTCTCCAATTGCTGCAGGTGTCGGTGAGATACATCCCGAATGGTGCATTGTACTCGATCATTGGTCTGATAAGTGAAGAGTACAGGGGAACAATGACCTCACTTGATCTGGATGTGAATCCCTTCTTGATCAGGTGGGCAATGTAGAAGGTCTTTCTAACCACTTTAGCAATGTGAGTGTCAAAAGAAAGGCCACTGTCAACCTGGGTCCCCAGGTCCCTGATAACCTCTTCTGTGCTTAATGGATTGCAACCTATATGGTAGCTTGGGGTTACCTTGTTTTTCCCGAAGGGTATGACTATACATTTTTTGGCATTTAACTTCAGGCCATGGCTCTGGCACCAGTTATCAGTTTCCGTGAGACCCCTCTTAAGGATATCTGTGTCCGGTGTACTTTCCACTATGGCGCCCAGTTTGCAGTCATCTGCAAACTTTGTCAGCCATAGTCCTCCTATGTTTGCCTGTACTTCTGAGAAGTAGATGCCGAACAACAGGGGGCCAAGGACTGAGCCCTGTGGGACACCACTTGTGACCGGCTTGGAGTCTGACATGGCGCCAGCAACTCTAACCCTGTGGGTTCTATCCTTTAGCCAGTTTGCAACCCATCTTGTGACATATGGGTTTACATTTAAGCTGGTAAGTTTCTCTATAATACCCGAGTGGGGTATTGTGTCGAAAGCTTTTGCAAGGTCAAGGTAGGCTGTATGGACTGCCTTTCCCTCATCAATGGCTTTGGTGACTGTTTCGAAGAAGTCGACCAAGTTCAAAAGGCATGATCTGCCCTTGACAAAGCCAAACTGGGTCGGGTCCAATGTCTACAAGTCCCCTATGTCTTTGTTTATGAGTTCCATTATGATCCTCTCTATAGCTTTGCAGACCAGGCTTGTTAAGCTTACGGGGTGGTGATTTCCAGGGTCCGTAGAGGTACCGCCTTTGTGGAGTGGGACCACAGTTGCTGTACGCCACTCCTTGGACACGTATCCTGTGGTAAGGCTAAGATTAAACAGCTGCCTTATATGCGGGTTTAGTTCCTCGTTGAGTTTGTGTAGCACACAGCCGGGGACACCATCCAGTCCCATTGATGCTGTGTTTTTAGCTTTAGAGAGAGCAGCTTTCACCTGCGCATTTGAGATGTCTGGGAGGCTACACTCCACTGGGATAGTTATATCTCCTTTTGGGGGGGAGAGGGGGGTGAAGTTTGCACTGAACCTGTCTGCCAGTATGTTGGCAATGTCTGTGGGTTCAGTGATTTTTGTATCATTTTGGACTAATTCTGCGCATATCTGGGAGTTTCCACCCAGGTTTCTAACATAGCTGAAGAAGGCCTTATGATTGTCTTTTGAATCTATTGCAATTTTTCTCTCAAAGTTGGCCTTGGATGATTTTATGAGTGCTCGTATTTTTTACTAATAATGATCAAGGGTGTCTTCTCTTTTATGGATTTTGCTCTATCATGTAACAGCTTTCTCCTCTTATTGTAAAGTTTGTTTATGGCTGGGGTCCACCAGACTGGACGTTTGCCCTTGGTGGAAAGAGTCTTGGTTTTATTAGGGATTGCCTGATCCATGCAGTCCTGGAGGTGTTCGTAGAAGGCATTTGTAAGGGCTTCCAAGAGCTTGGGTTGTGGTTTCCACTGGCTCGGGGCCTTGAAGGATACCACACCAGTCTTGAGTAGTGTGAAGTTTGCTTTAGAGAAGTTCTTCACTGTGGTCTTTTTTGTTTGGGGTGGGGGCGGGATGTGGATTTCCAGTGAGATAAGTTTGTGATCTGATCTCACCAATGAGGGATATACTTCCAGTGTGGAGCATTTTGTCTCCATGTTTGTGATGATGAGATCTAGTATATTTTCTCCTCTTGTGGGAACGGTGACTAGTTGTTCCATGGCATTTGAATTTATGAACTTCAGGAACCTTTGGGCTAGAAAGTTGGGGCTTGAGTAATGTTCCCAGTCTATATTCGGGTAGTTGAAGTCATCCAATATAATGGTGTGGAACATATAATATAAAACTAACAGATACTGAGACATAGGGTAGTTTAAGAAATTTTAATAGACAGTTAATATATTTGGCTTTTGCCTCAATAGTGAATTTAGAAAGATGTATGTGACAAGGATGAATGTACTCACTTGAAACCTGAGAACAACACAGATGTATGCCCATAAAATTACAGAATAATGTTGTTAAATGTCAAGGAAACCACATCATTACCATAGCATAATGCTAGAAGCTGGTATTGAGGAGATATAAAAATATTTGCAAAAAAATGGTAGTTCTATCTTTTGTCAAATGTGTTATGTATGTGCAAAGTGATAACTTTAATGACAAAAACAAAAAAGATTTAAAATATAAAGGGAATGTAAGTGCAGCTATGATGTCACTTGTACTATCCACAATTCGTTTCCTTACTAGCCATTGCTTCAACATAACCACCCCACAGCCCTAATCATACAAACAGAATATACCCAGTGAAGGCAGTTTCCTGCAACTTGCTATGCAGTCAAAGACAATATGCTGCTATCAGATCTGAAGTTCTCCACAGTACTTATTTTCTTCTGATACCCCCTCCCCACAGGACAAAAATAACTGATTAAAAAAACAAGCTTTCATGAAACAGCTGTTAAGACTGGTGCAAGCCACTATGAAAATTTACCACACTGTTTCCTTTTCTTTCTTTAATTAAATAACTCATACATATACTACACAGAATAATAGTATCTACACCTGATAAATATGTTTATTCTCCTCTCTGCAGCACTCTCATGTCCCGCATAAATAAGACAGTAAAATAATAGCTAGTTGTTCATACTTACGCCACCACTACTAAATATATCTCAACTTCTCAAACGACAGACCAGAATGTTATTTGCTCACATTTTAAGGAATTTACAGAGGACTTTCTGAAACCTTCATTTTTTGTTCTTTTTGAAGGGAAAAAGAAGACTCCAAAAACAAAACAAAAGATTATGGTTTAAAAAATAAGATGCCCAAAATCATGCAAAAATGTACAGTTCAAGACAGACTGACACAACCAAAATGCTGGAAAAAAGTTGCATGTTGTTAAATAAACAGGACAGAAAATAAGAAAACAAAATAAAGTAACCATAAAGATTCAAAGATGTGAAATAATCTAGCATGCAATAACTACGTAAATGAAAGAGAAACAAGGAAGGGAAACTTAACAACTTAACTGATAAATGGCGTACGGCAACTGTGGTCCCACTCCACAAAGGCGGTGCTTCTACGGACCCTGGAAATTACTGCCCCATAAGCTTGACGAGCCTTGTCTGCAAAGCCATGGAGAGGATCATAATGGAACTCATAAATAAAGACATTGGGGACCTACAGACACTGGATCCTACCCAATTTGGCTTTGTCAAGGGCAGATCCTGCCTCTTGAACTTGGTCGACTTTTTCGAAACAGTCACTAAGGTCATTGATGAGGGTAAGGCAGTTCACACAGCCTACCTTGACCTAGCAAAAGTGTTTGACACAATACCCCACTTGGGCATCATAGAAAAGCTCACCAGATTAGATGTAAACCCATATGTCACAAGATGGGTTGCAAACTGGCTCAAGGACAGAACACACAGGGTTAGAGTTGCTGGTGCCATGTCAGACTCTAAGCCGGTCACGAGCGGTGTCCCACAGGGCTCAGTCCTGGGCCCCCTCTTGTTCAGCATTTATTTTTCTGAAGTGCAGGCAAACATAGGGGGATTGTGGCTGACAAAATTTGCAGATGACTGCAAACTGGGCACCATAATTGACACTCCTCCAGAGAGGTCTCATAGAAATGGATAACTGGTGCCAGAGCCATGGCCTTAAGCTAAATGCCAAAAAATGTATAGTCATACCCTTTGGGAAAAACAAGGTAACCCCTAATTACCACATAGGTGGTAATCCATTAAACACGGAAGAAGTTATCAGGGACCTGGGGACCCAAGTTGACAGTAACCTCTCTTTTGACACTCACATTGCCAAAGTGGTTAGGAAGACCTTCTACATTGCCCACCTGATCATGAAGGGATTCACATCCAGATCAGGAGAGGTCATTGTACCCCTGTACTCTTCACTTATCAGACCAATGATTGAGTACAACGCCCCATTCGGAATTTACCTTACCCAACACCTGCAGCAGTTGGAAAGACCCCAAAAGTTCCTCACCAAAAGGATAAAGGCTCAAACATATGTCATACGATGCCCGACTGAAGAAACTCCAGCTCTATTCAGTCACATACCGTCTGCTCAGAGGTGATCTGTGCCTGACATACAAGGCCATGTCCAACCCGGAATTAATGGACATGCTCCACCTCAAAAATCCAAATCCACCAGAGCCACGAGAGCAAGAGACTTAAACCTCAACACGGATATAAATAGGATGTGCTGGAGGGACAGATTCATCACCCAGAGACTCCCTACACTATGGAACAAAATCCCAGTCCATGTGAGGCAGAGCCCCTCACTGACTCTGTTCAAGAGAAATCTTGACGAGTGGATGGGAGATCGTAGGTTTACCCCGGGAATCATCTCTGTGTCACTGCTGGACAGAGGCACAGCAAACTAATGGGTATAGTATTCTCATCCTAAGGGGTGGTGAAAGCCACACACACTCTGGCTAGGCTTATAAATGCCCTAGGGCAGATAGCCTAGTATGAACCTATTAACCTATAAACTTCTCTCTCCTGAAAGAGCTACTATGTTAAGTGTCATACACAACCACATTATCAGGCACATTAAAAAAAAAAGGAAAAAAGTTTGTGATCATGTGGTGAAGTTACAAGCCGTGCAGACATCCATGAGGTGCTGAGCAATAGAGCAATGAACATAGGAGACAGAGAAACTTGCAGCTGCTGTGTGGGGGCCCTCATTCACGTGGAGATAATCGCACAGGTGCCCAACACTGGCTATGCATGAAGAACAATAGAGTAATGTGGCCAAGGGCAATAAAATCACAAGATGTTGCCATAGGCTGTGTATTTGTCTTTAGCCTTATTTGCATTTGTTGCCCAGTGCCAGACATTGTGCAAATGCAGAGGTGGTAGAATAATGATACAAAATATACATAAAGAAGAAGATACAATGACAGGGCAAGATGGTGATAGGACAAAGTAGCTTATGACAGAAGGACAATGATGGATCACAACAATATTTAGCCAACAGGTGGACATCAACTAGTGTACAAAAAGCAGTCAGCAACACTTAGATAATGGCTGGATTAAGTAGTCATAAAATCTATTTATACATTTGGGCACTATCTTATCATTCCACAAAGGTATTATTATGTTACAACATTTAAATAGCACAGTTGAGCACAGTGACGACTTATTAAAGCAGAAGGGGTGAACAGAAACAGATGCACAGAGGAATAAGTGATAATATTTTTCAGAGAGATAAAGGAATAGATCCATGTTACTCTTACTTATTAAATTATCATTAATCTGTCATGCTCCATGCAATACAGTGCTTGCTACAGGTTGAAATAAGCCTCAGAGAGTTCTACAAACATGAAGACATAAGCTTGATAGGGCTGCCTTAATAACATTCTCTGTTGGTGCTACATTGTTTTATCAAATGATGTCTTGCTGTACTATTTAAAAGGTATGTTAATGAAATGTTGTATATGGAGAGGAATACAGACATTTGCAGTTGTCATGAATGAATGCATTGACCTCCAGTTTGAATTGAACCCATGACACTGTGCAAAAACATCATTCTACAAAGAGGATAATTATCTTCAGCAAGCCGCATAGGAACTCCTATTTTATTACATACACCTGCCTAAGAATTGTTACATTAACTGTTTCACAGTACTGCCTTTAGTCTGCCTTTCCTCTGTATTCCCATAGTACAGCAGATCTAAACACACTTGCACAAAAGTAACCTGACTACTATGGATTAAACTGAAATCATTTGCTTTTGCAATAAGAAATTAAACAGTGTTCACCTTCACTCACTACTGCTGAACTATGCCAACCTATGTGCAAATACCATTTTTGGCAATATATGTTGTATGTGAATCTATTTTTTCACCAGAACAAACATGTGAAAAGAGGTGGATAGAACAGTGGTGAAAATGAGGCTGGCAAGCAAAGGGTAGGACACAGGAAAGAGCACAGGAATTTGCATGAGGCTCATGGGAGAGAACCATAGCAATCCACTTCTTCACAACATAAATGTACAATTGCATATACAATTTCATGAATTTGGAGAGCTGCCACACTAGTGATGGGTTATAACAACAGAATAATGTTATATGTCCAAATGGAACAAATCAAGCGTGTCAAGATGGCACTTAGGGGAAATGGAGAGGTTTGTATGGGGTATATTTCTTTGTGGGACAGGTGCCTATTTTTATTATTTTTTTAGGAGAGAAAGGAATGTAAGGAAAGTGCTTAGGAATGAGATGGTAATTTAGGTAGGGTAGGTTAGGAAGCATGTGCAGAAATGCAGGACATACAAATCAGATGGGGATGGTGATGGGGACAAAATGTTGGGGGACACCACGACTGGGGATAGGTAGGGGACATCAGAGGGTGCACCCACGTCCAGCTTGAAAACAGTGAGAATCTAGTCCTCAACCTCAGAACTGTCATCACTGTCTCCTGCAGTAGATACATGTGTCAGTGCTGGATATGGCATCATCCTTGCAATACAATGCAGGACCTTTTCAACCCTGCTGCTATGTGCACTGAGGCCCATCTCCATGATATCCTCCACAAGACCTGTCAGCTCCTGTTGGATGACAAAATCACCATGTCCATTGGTGCTACTCTCAGAGAGTGCCACTGCACCAACAGTCAGGGCAAAACTGCTTGACGCAGTTGGTGCAGGTAGGGCAGGGGCTGTGGAGGCAACACTGACAGGTTGTGAACCAGAAGTGCTGGGTGTGTGTCCTGCTATCTGTGGAGGTATGGTGAGCCTAGCCAAAGTGTAAATAAATTATAACCACACCACAAAAAAAAATTAAAAAGAGAGAGAGAGAGATGGAAGGAAGACCAAAAAAGAGATAATTTGATATATGGCAGGAAGCATTCATTAACAGCTACACAAAGTGTAGCTATTCTGTTGGTGACATAGTGCATCATCAACATATTAGTGTGCTATTTGGTATTCATTAAATGGTTCTGCATGATGTGTAGAGCCAATAAACCCAGATAAACTCCAGAATATGAGAATGCACTCATGTTATTGGACCTCAAGTACCAGTATGACTCAGTCATAGTCCATGTGGGTGTAAGTGATCTGAGAGCTACCTCCCTAGACTATATGAAGAGAGACATAATGGAGCTCTCAGAATATGTGTCTCAGGCTGGTATGATCCTAACTTTGAGCAGCATTTTACCTTCTCCAAGGATGATGCCACAATATGAACAAAAGCTGACTGACTTTAATAACTGGCTTAGTTTTTTTTGTCATTCCACGAGGGTGAAATATTTGTCAGCATGGAAGGAGATGATTAACAGACCATGCTGCTTTGCCAAGGATGGTCTGCACCTCTCCCCTCTAGGCTTTCAAATATTAACTAAAACATTGTCTTCCCCCATAGTGCCTTTTTAGGCAAAGCCAAAGTGAAAGTCTTCCAACATACCAAATCAAAACCAAGAAAATTTAAAGATATTAATGCTCAGTGCTAGGAGTCTAAACAAAAAACTCAGCTCCCTAGAAGCTCTCTTTACCCTAGAGAATGTTGACATCAGTGCAGTCATTGAGACATGTTTGAAAGCCGAGGAGAGCACACCGACAATGCAGGGTTATAATGCCTTCCACATGTTTAGATCAGCTACTACACAGACAGTGTCTAAAGGTGGAGGTGTCTCAATTTACATAAAAAATAAATATATCTCAAGGCTGGACAAACAGGATAATGCACTTGAGCTACTTCATGTTCAAATCACCATAGGCAAAAACCAATACCACTTCCTTGTAAGTTATAGGTACCCTCTAGACACAGGAAACCCATAACATGTATTTAAACTTATTGGAAACACTCACCATCCAACTCAACACCATATTCATGGATGACTTTAATTACATCATTATTAACTGGAAATCCTATATGACACCAGATGCACAGGCACAGAAATTCCTGGATTTTGTAAATACAAGCTCCCTGAACCAAAGTGTCAGTACACTAGTCAGGGGTGCAAACATACTGAATCTAGTGCTCACTAATAATTGAAAGTGCTGCACACCCTCTAGTGGAATATATTCTCTAGTAAGGACAGGCCATGAAATAGTCTCCTTTGAAGTAAACTAAAACCTGGACCCCCAGATAACCCTGCAGTATTCAGAAACTATGCTAAGGCTAACTTCCTTTTTTAAATTGATAACCTAGCAAAATTTCAAGCCTCAAAAAACCATGAGAACACTGCTGTCTATACAGAACTGTTCACAGAAACCCTGTACAAGCATGTTACTAGCTGCATAGAGGCAGCTGTACAAACCAGTAAGATGTACAGATCTAACTTAAAAAATAAAGTGACCCTGGTGGAATCACAAAAACAATAGGCCGTATAACAGAAGGAAGAAAATCATGACCAAAATTAGGAGGTGCAGCACCCAACAGGATAAAAGCACTCTCATGAAACTACACAAACAACTCAGAGAACAAATAAAGTCTACCAAAGCCAAATCTTGAGGTAAATTTGGCCTCCTAGGCCAAGAACAACCACAAGGCATACTTTAGCTATGTCCAAAACCTCAAAGGCAATACACAGTTGTGTGCAGAACTCATTGTAAATGCAGCCACCTATCCTGAGATGGAAGATATAGCAGACCAACTGACTGACAAGTTCAGCTCCAACTTTACCCCTCTCTCCCTCTCAACCTTCCCTCAGGAAATACCACCAAATATAACTTCCCTTGCTGTGACTAGGGAACAGGTCCTTAATGCTCTCTCTAAGGCCAAGAGCACTGAATCAGTGGGCCCAGACAGTATCCCAGGATGGCTTCTAAGTAGCATGAAGCATGTCCTATCAGGTCCTCTCGAATTGCTATTTAACTGTAGCATCCAAACAGGCTTCGTGCCTCATGAATGGAGAACAGCAACAGTTATCCCTCTGCACAAAGATGGGCCATCTACAGACCCTGGAAACTACACTCATATGTCTCACTAGTCATATATGCAAAGCCATAGAAAGAATTATCATGGAAATGATCAATAATGATATAGTAAATTTCCAGACACTGGACCCAACCCAGTTGGTTTCATCAAGGGCAGGTCATGCCTATTCTACCTGGTGGACTTCTTCGAGAAGGTCACCAAAGCAATGGATGAGGCAAAATGGTTCACACTGCCTAATTTGACTTGGCCAAGGCATTTGACACAATACCCAACTCAGGCATTGTTGACAGGATCAAGAGGTTAGGTATGTACCAGTATGTCACCCGGTAGATAGCCAGCTGGTGCACAGACAGGACCCAGGAAGTTAGAAGTGGGGAGTCCACCTCTACAAAGAGGCCAGTCACAAGTGGAGTCCCTCAGGGATCAGTCCTTGGACTGCTCCTTTTCGGAATTTACTTCTCTGAAGTCAAGACCAATGTAAATGGTCTCTAGCTGACTAAATTTGCAGATGACTGCAAATTAGGAGCTGTCATTGAATCTAACACATTGACAGAAATGTTGTCCAGGAAGGGCTAACACAGGCAAACAACTGGTGTCAGAGCCATGGACTAAAACTAAATGCAAAGAAATGCATAGTAGTATCCTTTGGAAAGTCATCCACCCCTGGTAACTATCATATTGACAATACACCCCTTAGAGATAACCCAGTAGTCAGGGACTTAGGGATACACATAGATAGTAATCTAGCCTTTGACCATCATGTGTCTACAGTAGTGAAGAAATCATTCTATATTGCGCAACTTATAAACAAAGGTATGGCATCTAAATCCAAGAAGTCATTGTTCCACTGTATTTGGCATTAATCAGACCTATCAGTGTGTACAGTACCCCTTTGGTATGTTCCTAACCAGATATATCCAACAACTGGAACATCCACAGAGGTTCTTCACAAAAAGAATACAGGGCTTAAGTAAAATGTCCTATGCAGACTGCCTCAAGGCTTTATCTCTGTATTCTGTCTCCTACAGGCTTTTGAGGGGAGATCTATGCCTGACATACAGTGCATTGTCAGACCTCACTCTGATAAACCTCCTGCATATCCATAAAACAAACAACACCATAATTACCCATTCTAAAAACTTGAACCTTGCCTGTGATATAAATAGGACCTGCTGGAGAGATAGGTATGTATCCCAGAGACTATCCCATCTCTGGAACAGGCTCTCCAGCTATGTGAAGCAGAGTTCCTCCCTAACCCAATTCAAGTGTAACTTCGACAATTGGATGGGGAACAGGAAATTCATCCCTGGCTTGGCATTTATGTCTCTAATGGACATAGGCAACTTGTAAATGATTCATCTCCCAGGCCCCTTCTTGCTAATGTTTCATCTCCAAAACCACTGCTTACACTTATCAAGGATACCAGAACTTGTCAGAAATTTGGGGTTCATGACTAGGCTTAAAAAGGCCCATGTGCTCGTTAGTCTAGTAAATACTTATGAACCTATGTACCTGTGAACCAAACCCAGATAAATGGCAGAATTTATTTATTTATTTTATTTTATTTTACATTTGTTGACCGGGCTAGTCCAGCTGGATATATGTCCATTTTCAGTGGAGGCCCGGGGAGAAAAGCTCCACAAATTACAACAACATAAAAGGTCAAGACAAAGACAATAACAGTATAATTTGGTACATAAGTTTTAACAATTATAGTACAAGCCTAAGATTATATATTTTATATTTCAGTAGGAAAAAGGAAAAATTTATCTAAGAATAGATGAATAAGACTAATACATTTGTATTAGAAATGGTGTAGTACAAATCTTTATAACATATTACAAAATTAGATACACCTAGTAATTTATGATAAGAGATACTAAGGTCTCACAAAAACCTAAGAAAGAAAAACACTAGAGATCAATAGATAGAGTATAGAAGAACAGCAAACAAGGATGGATTTCTAGTGTTATTTAACACATAGGTTGTGATACTATATGAAGGTGTTTGATCATTCCACAGTATATACTTATTTACATGAGAAAAATCCTAAGGAAGGTTAAGCTCACTAAAAATTAGTGAGACAACACAAGATCATGATAGGCTAGGAATTGTGGGAGTCTAGTTAATAGTTAGGTACTTAGTCTGGGTTAACACAGGGGCATAGCCAGTGTGATTTGAGGTAGGGTTTAAGCTTGCTTTTAAATAAGCTGACAGAGGATATTGAGGTTAGCTGGCTTGGGAGGATGTTCCAGGCTTTACCTACTGTATTGGAGAACAAGGTGTCACCAGCTAAGTTGTTGGATTTTGATATTTGTACAAGTAGGTTATTAGCTGAGCGTAAGGTCTTGAGGTTATTATAGGGGATGACTAGGGATGTAAGTATGGGTGTATTTTGAGGTAAATACAGGATCTTATGGGCTACTATTAATTGATTGAAAAGTATTAAATTTGGCAGCTCTAACCATCCTAACTGATTCAGATTGATACAGTGATGAGTTCTATAGGAGGACCCAGCTGCAAATCTGGCAATATTGTTGTAGGAGGATGTAAGTTTACTCAGATTACTTCTACATATTTTGGTATAGATAGGGGAGGCATAGAGCAAGGTAGAGATGAGGTGGGTACGAGCAATAGTAACCCTGGCTGGAGGTGTAAGAAAGGGTTTTATTCTATAGAGGGAACCTAGTTTCTTGTTTACTATTTTTATGGTGTTATTAATGTTGGTGTTATTAATGTGAGGTTCAAAGGACAAGTTGTTATCTATTAGTACCCTGAGTAGTTTGGTGGTTGGTTCCGGAGATATTATAGTTACATCATTTGAAGTAATAGTAAAGTTAAGTGGGGAGGTTCTGCGGGTGGGGGTAAATAGTAGCATTTTTGTTTTTTTGGGGTTAAGGATAAGACGTCTTTGTAGGAGCCAGTTTTCAACTGTACTAAAGGTCATTTGGGTTAGTGACTGAAGTTCTGATTGAGAAGCAGCAGCGCATATGAGTGTGGAGTCGTCAGCGTATTGGATACAGTCAGCTTGAGGAATTACAGAATGAAGGTCATTTGTAAAGATGGAGAAGAGTAATGGGCCTAATATAGATCCTTGTGGGACCCCTAGAGTGACTGGGATGTGGGAAGATAAAGTATTTTCCCATAGTACAGCCTGTTGCCTGTTACGTAGGTATGAATGGAACCACTGTATAGTATGGTTGTCCAATGACAGGTTTTTGAGTGTGTCTATAAGGAGGTGGTGATTCACCATGTCAAATGCTTTGGACAGATCAATAAAAACAGCTGAGGATAGAGTATCAATATTACGATTGCTATTAATATGGTTAGTGAAGGATAAGAGAGCAGAGGTGGTGCTATGAAATGGTCTAAAGCCATGTTGACAGGGTGCTAATAAATTGTGATCGAGTAGGTAGGTTAACAGTTGTATGTGTATACATTTCTCCATTATTTTTGCCAAAGGAGATAGAATAGCTATGGGCCTATAATTGGACAACTCTTTGGAGTTACCTCCCTTATGCAGGGGAATTATGTGAGAGACTTTCCAGATTAGGGGAATAGATCCTTCAGAAATAGTTCTGTTAAAGGACATAGGACATAGAATATGCTAATGATAGCATAAAGAGCTGAGGCACATGCTAATTAACCAAGCCGATATGGTAGAGCTATTCAGGAAGCTATAATGCAATTATGTACACTCCTTGAAGGCTTTTGCCCTATATACCTTGTGATGAGAACTTCATACCACCATAAACCAACACCAATGAGTTTACTGACTAGAATACCCCTTTGTTAGATCAAATGACTTTCTCTTAAACAAAGTATACTAATCAATATTTATCCTTAAGAAACTTCCACAAGGCAAAAGAATAATGCCCTTCATATTGTACAGAATGTACTGTGTGTCATGATTGTTTATATTGAATGTCCTCAACAAATTATCTAAATGGATCTAGGACTTATGCATGAATGTGCAAAGTCCCAAATCTATAATCATCGAACATATATTAACGAAAGTGCTTTCACTGAAAAAGCGCTTTCATTAATATATGTTTAAAAAAAAAGAAAGAAATCTACATTTATGCCCCCCTGCACCCCCCACACACCCCTACTTTAATATTCTCACTCCGAGACCACACTACAGTGAGGAAAAGGGAATGTTCCCTTATCCACACCATAGTGCGGTCTCGCAAACAGGCATACTCACGCGAAAGTGCTTCTTCGGTGAAAAGCATTTTTGTGCAAGTATGCCAAACCAAAATTAATTTTGGTGATTTTGTCTTCGGGGATCTGTACGGATCTCATCTAAATACATACTGTGCAAGTTCTACCATCATTTATTTTCACTGCATAATGACATTGTACTCTGCATATTTCAATAACTAAGAAATGTTCTTTATATTTGTATGGCTTCTTATTACTGTAAATCTTATCCTGTTGTTTAATAATTTTTTTTAGTTGTTTGCTGTAGTAATTTTTAATTTGTTACTGGAGCATTTCTCCCCAGGCCTCCACTGAAAATGGATTATTCTGACCCAGTGGATTTTCCCGGTCAATAAATAAATACCAGAACTCTTTGGAATACATCATGATTACACTAAGGAAGAAAAGCACTTTAGAGTTTGCTGCTGCTATTATTTTGCTGTATGTGCAACAAGCTTTAAATAAGGGTGCTGCTACTGCTGCCAGACCTCAGGCAAGAAGAAGAATGGTGTTTAGACCCTGTTTGATTTATCATTGACTGCATGACAGAGAAATTGCAGAACGATACAGGGTGGAAAGGGAAACACTGGAGGAAATATGCAGCCTTTGCCACCCCCACCTCAGACCCCAGAGAAATCATGGAAAACCCATCCCATTGGAAACAAAAGTATGTTTAGCAGTATGTTTACTAGCTACTTGTACTTTCTGGAGATCAACAGGAGATATATTAGGGCAGTCACAGGCATCAGCCGCAAGAATATTGCATCAGTTTTTAAATACAATGCTGCTACAAGCAAGGAGCCACACTTCTTTCCCACACACCCCACAGGAGAGAACAAGAACTATGGAGGAATTCTATGCAGTAGTGCACTTCCCTGAAGTGTTGGGGGGCCATAGATTGCACACACATAGAAATAAAAGCCCCACCTGGGGAACAGGAATAGAGGTATAACAACAGAAAATGTTTTTACTCTATAAACTGTCAGTTATCTGTAATGCCCAAGGCATCATCTACAGAGCCTATGCAGATAACTGAAGGCAGTTTCCAGAATTCACACATATGGCATGCTTGCAAGCTATACACTGAATTTGCTAGGAATTACATTCCTTAAGGGCATCTAGTGGGGGATGCAAGTTATGAACTGGAGCCCTGGCTCGTGACACCCATGAGAAATCCACACAACTCCACTGAGCAAGGATACAATGAGGCCCACACTCAAACTATGAATAATATAGAATATCTGTTGTGATTACTTAAATCAAGGTTCTGATGTCAAGACACATCAGGAGATGCACTGCAGTATGTCCCAGGCACCTTTGCCAAAATACACAGTCTGTGTCATGCTACACAATATAATTCTCAGGAAACAGCTTCAGCAATGGCAGCAAGGGGCAGGACCACAGATGGGGCCAGCAGCAGGTACAGGTGAGGAGTCTGAGGGAGAACAATCAGCTGCAGATGGTGCTGCCAGATGGAGGCATGCACTTGGTGGTTAGGAGGCAAAGATAGCTCCCATGCCTTTCAGACTCTACAACCTTTAGTTAACCATGTAATGTCTGTGTTCTGGTACAGTCAGACAGGGACAGCCCCCAAGGACGCAATTTGTTACTGCAGTATTGACAGGGGAAGTGTGGAACCTGTAAATGAACAAAAGTTGTATAACTGATTACTCTCATATGGAAATATGCATATGCTCCTAAGCAGAGCATTTGTCTGAGGTGTACAGTTATGTCCATAATATTCCCCTGTGTTAGATTTTTGCAATATACAGTTACTTATTAGAATCAATACTGTGCATCTAGCATTTCAATTGACCACTGTCTATAAAACATGGAACAGGCCAATTATACTCTTATTTGCACAGCTATACCAAGAAGCAAGACTGAAGTACCTAATGTTTCCACTACTTTAATGGCAATAATAACTAAAATACAATGAGGTTCAACAATTATAGAAGCAATCATTCACAAATGAGTAGGAACAAGAAATTAAACATTTTTCTTCTGCAATATATATTGACAAATGCAAGATTGTGACCAAGCAATCATTAATTGTCCACTGTGTGCATGAGACATATATGCAACCCTAAGTCACAAAGACATGTGCCAAGGGTAGGCCTCAGTAGTTATCATTTCCACAGGTTAGGGGGGTGGTAGGAAGGAAAGGCTGACACCACAGAAGTGAGTGTGTGCAAGTAAGAAACGCGTATCTATCAGAGTATGCAGTAACAACAGATTACAGCACTCAATGGTACTCTTTTGCATGTGTGTGAGGTGATATGGACAAGTGAATTTTTTTTTTCAATGTGTGTGTCTGGATGAACACAATCAAGCACTGTTCTAGCACTATGTTCTGGCATCTCAGACAGGTGTGAGCCATGCATGGTAAAGTAGTTAGTTCTGTGTCGTCACCCTCAACCACAAGAACTACCTCTGCCAGGAGATGCACTGCTACTTCTATGGCCCTGGCTAGAAGTTCATGCACTACCTGAACATGAGTGATGTTTGAGCTCTCTTCACAAGGACATCCAATACCCATGGTCTACCCATGGTCTACCATGTCTGGATGTGAGCACCACAATCACTGATGGGGCAGAGGATGTAGAATCACTATGGGAGCAGGTCTTTCACAGCCAGATATGCTAACACCAAAAGATGTAGTGGCTCTGCAGCCACATGGATGCCCACCCTCCCCCCACAGACATTCCATCACAACCACTGCACAATCCAGTATTTTATTCATCCTGTCCAGGAACTCATCCTCATGGTTCAGGGAGTCATGGACATCAGAATGAATGACATTTAGTAGTTGCACTATCTCTTCTGAGGCCCTGGTGGAATGTGCCTGTGCCTCCACTACAGCCCTACACATGCTTCTGGCAGCATCTAATGATACACCAGCATTAGGTGGAGGATGGGCAGCAGACCTCCTCAGAGCAACTCTACCAACCCTCCTGTGTGGCACTGCATCCTCACAATGGCTATGGAGAGGAGCTACCAGCTCTGCAATCAGAGTAACAACATAAACCTGATCAACTGTGTCACCCTCATCCTGTCCTATATCAGAAGTCTCCATGTTATCGATATGCATAGGTACATTGACTGTATACAAAGTATGGTCAGGAGATGGGGAACCACATCCTCAGTGTCAGACTGACCCTCTGCACTCCCAGACTATGCCTGCTCATTGCCACCATCATCATTAGAGGCTACTGATACTCTGATATCAGGTGGTAGGAGTACCATAGTGCCACTGTCAGGATCATCCATGATAACAAGCAATAAACACAACAAACAGAGAAACAGAGAATACAATTGATCACATAATTTCCTTAAAGGAAAAAAAATCAACACAAATTTTAATCTGATGTAGACCTGACTCAACCTTATATACAATAATAACAATAACCAGATGTGTGCTTATCATGTGCAAGGCTAGTAGCTTGCAATCCAGATGGCCTAGTATGTGAGGAAGGGAAATGAAAAAAAAAACACTGATAACTATCACAATGCAAATAAAACAAAGAAACGAGAACAATCTCCCTCACATGTGCAGATTAAAAATTCTCATACAAAAATGTAGTGAATAGTTAGATTCCCCTTTCCCCAAACACCCTCCTCTATTCTGTGTCGTGAGACTCACACATCGCTGGATCTATTTATATCAGATATCTAAGATATGCACCTGGAAAGATATAACAATGACTTTTGCATTTTGTATATTTGGAAGGACTGCTTGTGACACTCTGGGTCTGTTGTCCACATCAGTACAAACATCAAAGATTCTGTGAGAACCCTTTTCCGAGCTATCTGGATTTCTGACAGTGGACAGGAACTCTTCTATTTCAGTTAGTGGTGATTTGGTAGCAGGACCATCTCCTGCAGACACCTGTTCCCAGGCAATTGCAGCCACCCTACAGTGGATAGAGGTTATCATATCACTTTCCTAGTGTCAGATCTGGGCCTAAGTTCCCCCACAGCATTGATTGCCATTGGACACCTGCTGCCATATCCTGTCTCATGCAGATGGGTTACCTCTACCTATCCATAACAGAAAAGCTCCATGAAGATGTAAAACCTGGATAATGACCTAATTTTCTATATCAGTGTATGATGGCTTGCAGGGTACAGATTTCTTCTTGGGAGCCATATCCGTGTATGATGTGAAACAGAAAACAGACACATGATTAAGTATATAATATACAGACAGGGTGGCTGCAAACTTAATTATTTCTGAATGCATGCAACTACCAGGCACACAACAATGTAAAAGTTAAGGCTCCATATGATTAGACACAAACTGGGACAGCCCTCCTCCAATAAAAATTTAAACCTGATATCAACAATAATCTATAACAGTTTTGTAATGCAGATAACACAGGTTTCACTGGGCAATACATCACAACATTAAGGATAACAATTCACCAAGGTATTAGGAGAAAATAATTAGAGAGGGAAAGGTAATAGAAATGGAAGAGGCCAAGAATTTATTTGGGCTGCATGCTAGAGATTGCCTTCCCTATCAATGACTTGATATCAGACTATAGGCAAAGAGAAAGAACTAGGGGGATCCTAAGTGAAAGACTACCACTGGCAGAGTTTTTAGTAGAATCTAGAACAGAAGTGCTGTTAAAAAAGGAATTTAGTGGAGCAGGTAAAATATTATATGACAACTATAAGAATCAATCAGAGGAGGTTAGAAAGGATTGGGAACAGAGATTGATTCACAAAGAAACAATGGGGGATATATGTATGTCTCCCAAATATTTAGCAAAGTCTAGAATATTTAGGATCTTTGCTTGTAAGTGTTCATATAGGTATTTTTTTACCCCAAGTAGACTCCTAAGAATTTTTCCTCAGGTAGACAGCAAATGTTGAAGGTTTAATAGAGAAGAAAGAGGTAATTCGGAAAATATTTTCTGGGAGTGTACAGTGATGGGAGTAATATATTACGGTAATATATTACAATTTCTAGTAACTAGTAATATAAATAGTTACTTTTTCAAAATAGAAATAAAGTAATAGTAATATATTACTTTTTTAGTAACTAGTAACTAAAATGTGAGTTACTTTTGCTAAAACCATTGGTTCTGAACGTGGGCGATATCACCCCCTAAAAAACAATAGAAAACTTCCGGGAGCCCTAGATAGTATGGATATTAATCAGATGTTAGGAGGTAATAGAGACTTTGAAAGGGAAATTTGGATAAAAAAATTAAAACATAATGTTGGCACAACTAATTGCATGTAGCATTCATACCATATGTGTCAACTGTACCAAATTCCTCAGCATTTCCCAGTTTTGGGCTCAAAAAATAGGGTGGCACAAATTCCTGATTAGCCTCATTAAATCTCAATTTTGGAATGCAGACAAGTGCGCCAGAACCATCCCACTTTTAAGAGGCTTCACTTAAAAAAAAAACACTCCGTGATGACGGCATCTTCTCCTTTAAGGAGGACCATTTGTTACTCCTTACTGACTACAGGAACAATCACCGATGTCATTGATTTCATGACTCACATGTAGATAATGCTGGAGGATCGGTATAAGGATTCAAATTCAGGCCTCTATTATTCTAATTCACTTACACATTTTGTGTCAGTATGCTTTTTGAACAGTAAGTTATACTGAGTTGGTGAAATCCTTAGCAATTTAACAGAAAATCAAACATTTGCCAGAGGCAGGGCAAACAATGAAGGCAAACTCAGGAATAATTGGTAGGTACGATCACATATCTCAGATCTCAGATCCCAGAATGATACCACAGTATAAGCAAAAAATGATTGACTTCAACAACTGGCTAAGTTTCTGGTGTCATTCAAAGGGGATCCAATATCTGTCTGCCTGGAACGACATTATAGACAAACCACTACACTTTGCTAGAGATGGTCTGCACCTGTCGCCCCTGGGATTCAGGTTACTGGCTAAGGCTCTTGCCACCCCTATAATGCCTTTTTTAGGCAAGGTTCAAAGGATAAAACCACCACCATAGCAGATACAAGCATGAAAAATCTGAAGGTAATGCTACTCAATGCTAGAAGTCTAAACCTCAAAATGCACTCTCTTGAGGCACTCCTAAAAATGGAGAACATTGATATCTGTGCAGTAACTGAGACCTGGTTCAAGGCTCCAGAGAGTACCCCTGCAATACCAGGCTACTACTCTTACCACACTTTTCAGCCACCAAACCAGGACTGAAGCACTAAAGGTGGAGGAGTGTCCATATTCACTAAGGATATTCTCACCTTCAGGCTAGTTGCATGCAACACAATGCATCTGAAATTCTACAGGTGCAACTAACACTAAGTAAGACTGCAATCCATATTGTAGCTTGCTACAGATCCCCCACCATGCCCCAAGATTCTCACTACACCTTTCTAAACATACTAGATAATATTAAGATACAACCAAACACCCTAATACTGGGTGATTTCAACTACCCTGCCATTAATTGGGAACCTACTTGGGTACCAACACCTTTGCCCAACTATTCTTGGATTTCATAAATTCCAATGCCCTGGACCAACTAATCCATAATCCCACTAGGGGCTCAAATATCCTAGACCTGGTCATTACCAACATAGGAGATCGATGCTCCACACCAGTGGTCACCCCCTCATTGGTCAGGTCTGACCATAAGCTAATCACCCTTGACGTCCACATCCCACCCCCACCCCCCAGTAGGGAAACTTCCATAAAAAACTTCTCCAAAGCCAACTTCATGCTACTCAAGTCAGAAGTGACAAACTTCATGACACCCATGCAGACAGGAACTGGAAGTTCGACCGCTGAATCCTACACTAAGGCACTGTATGAGCACATCCACTCGTGCATGAATCATGCCATTCCAAACAGAACCAAGATGGTCTCCTCCAAAAAAAAAGGAACCCAGTCTGGTGGTCCCCTGCCATAAACAAACTATACAACAGAAGGAAGAAACTGTTGCAGAAAAGAGGAAAATCCCAGGATGCAAAAACTCCCTTACCAACCTTAGTAAGAAGCTGAGATCCCTCATAAAATCGTCCAAAGCTAGTTACAAAAATAAAATTGCCAAAGATTCCAGGGACAACCACAAGGCATTCTATAGTTATGTCAAGAATTTAAATGGCAATGCTCAGATCTGCCCTGAGCTACAACAGAATGGCATTAAATATACTGGTCCCAAAGATATTGCCAATATCCTGGCAGATCGATTCAGTGCCAACTTCACCCCCCTCTCACCCCCTAAAGGGCCCATCTCAATACCAAAAGATTGCCACATTTCAGTATTCATGGCCACACAGGTAAAAAGCGCACTCTTGAAAGCTAAGAATACAGCATCCATGGGACCAGATGACATCCCAGGCTGTGTACTACATGAATTACAAAATGAACTGGAACATCACCTAAGTGTCATGTTTAATCATAGCCTCACCTTAGGCTTCGTGCCTAATGAGTGGCGCACAGCTACAGTTATCCCACTCCACAAGGGGGGATCCACCTTGGATCCCGGGAACTATTATCCCATCAGTCTGACGAGCCTGATCTGCAAAGCTATGGAATGCATTATCATGGAACTTATAAACAAAGACATTGGCAACCTTCAAACACTGGACCCCACCCAGTTTGGTTTTGTAAAGGGCCAATCTTGTCTCCTCAACCTGACTGACTTCTTCAAATCAGTCTCCAGAGCTGTGGACAAGGGTAAGGTGGTCCACACAGCCTATCTGGACCTTGCCAAGGCTTTCAACACCATCCCTCACTCTGGAATCATAGATAAACTTACTAAGCTGGGAATTAATCCCTACGTCACTTAATGGGTTGCCAACTGGCTTACTGATAGAACCCACACTGTAAAAGTAGCTGACTCAAAATCCAGATCCAGACAAGTGACAAGCGGAGTACCTCAGGGTTCAGTCCTGGGACCGCTCTTGTTTGGCATCTACTTCTCTGAAGTACAGGCCAGCATTAAGAGACTGTGGCTAACAAAATTTGCAGATGGCTGCAAACTGGGAGCCATTATTAAATCCCCAAATGATGTGGATATTCTACAAAAGGGCCATACAGAAACAGATGCTTGGTGCCAGAGCCATGGGCTCAAGCTCAGTGCCAAGAAATGTATAGTTATCTCCTTTGGGAAAAACCATGTACCCATGAATTACCACATAAGTGGCAGTACACTAAACACCGAAAGTGTGATAAGGGACTTAGGGCCACAGGTGGACAGTGGTCTCACCTTTGATAACCACATAACAACACAGTCAGAAAATCCTTCTATGTGGCACACCTCATCACTGAGGGCTTTTCATCCAGAAAAAAGGAGGTTATTGTCCCACTGTACTCATCCTTCATTAGACCCATTATAGAGTACAACGCCCCATTTGGTATGTACTTCACAAGACATCTGCAACAACTGGAAAGGCCACAGAAATACCTCACTAAAAGAATCACAGCCTAAAGCAGATTCCCTATGCTTACCATCTAAAAAAACTCCAGCTATACTCTGTCGCATATCGCCTACTCAGAAGCGATCTCTGCTTAACATACAAGACCATGTTGTTTGTTCTTCTTTCGGCTTTTTCCTGGTTAAGGGTTGCCACAGTAGAACTCTGGTCCATTAATGATTGGCAGTAGATTTTGATGGTACCGAGGTGCCAGCTCGATGCCCAGCCTTCAACAAAGGCACTCCCATTCACGCATGCCTTTTGAATGCCACTCGACCATGGGGAGGACATGCAGACTCCACACAGAAGGCAATCCAGACGAGAATCGAACGGGAGAACCACTTGCTGTGAGGCGACAACGCTACTGCTGCAATTCACCCCGGGGGTCACATCAGTTGCCCTGCTAGACAGGGGACCAGGGAAGTAAATATTCTGGGAAGAAATAGCCAAGGAATTGTTATGGCTAAGCTTGTATAGGCCCTAGGGTCGATAGCCTTATACCAACCTATGAACCTATGTGTGGAGAGGGACAATGGTCTGAAATCAGGGACAAATTTTCAATAGGGCACCTATAAACATAGGATGGTTTTAGAATGACATGTTTTGCATTAGTGTGCATTTTCTGAAGGATATCAATAATTAAAACATTTCTGAGAAAGAGTAATACACTCCAGTCAACTAATAATGATAGTAATTAGAGCTCTACTTGACTGATGTAACCATAGATTTCTGCACAAGTGTGGTGTTGTTAAGTGAAGCTCGTAAAGGTTTTACAAACTAACAGAGACATGCATTTTCTCCCGGTTATAATAGAGCAGCTGCAAGTTAGTAAGTCCATGACTAGAATGGTAAAATATTTGAACTATCCTCAACAAGTGTACAAGATATAATTAAAGTTTGTAAATACTAGGTATCTTAAGTCGCAACATTACTAAAAAGTAAAAGTGGCCACCATGAAATCTAGAATTTAACTTCTGCTTTAGGACTGAAAGGCAGCAACTTCAACTCTAGTGTGACTATGAATGCATGCTATGGATGTAAACTCAGTCTGCACTTACTGCAGAAATTAAACTAGCCATGCCGAGGTAAGTGTGAGTGAGTGTATGAGTGTACAAGTGTACAAGTAGTGTGATAGTTAAACTGGCAGTTCATTTTTCTGTATGAGAGAGATGTGTGTGTGTGTGTGTGTGTGTGTGTGTGTGTGTGTGTGTGTGTGTGTGTGTGTGTGTGTGTGTGTGTGTGTGTGCATGTGTGTGTGCATGTGTGAGTGTGTGTGTGTGTGTGTGTGTGTGTGTGTGTGTGTGTGTGTGTGTGTGTGTGTGTGTGTGTCTGCGTGCACGCGTGTGAGTGTGTGTGCGTCTCTGTGTAATTTAAACTAGCCATTCGTATGACAGATAGGTGTGTGCATGAGTGTGTGGTTGTGTGAGAGCAGAGAAAAGGTAGATGTATGTGTATGTGTGTGTGTGTGTGTGTGTGTGTGTGTGTGTGTGTGTGTGTGTGTGTGTGTGTGTGTGTGTAACATACCTCTCAACTCTCCAGATTCAGCCTCATAGTTTTGGTCTGCTTCTCATAAAATTTGTGGTTTTCTGATAAATCACAGAAGACTGAAGTCACTAAATAATAACATATATATTAGTTTCAGACTTTTTATCCTTCATAAAATGCATACTAACACACATCATGTTAGTCTATCAGCTTTATAAGTTCATAAGGGGAATATTTTAAATTCTGTCCCTATTTTTGGGCCTTTGTCCTCCCATTATGCTAGTCTTTGACCAGATTTCTTGCTTTAAGTGATTGAGAGGTATGTACTACTGCAGAATTTAGTAAGTACCAGTTTATTATGTTTTAAATTAAAAAAAGTGTTATTTTGTTTTGCTTTGAAGTTGCATTAAACACTAAGTGATGCAGTTATCAAAGAGGAATGCTGCAAACAGCAAGTACTTCCTCCACATCCATGCAACTTAATTATATTGTCTGAGATAACCGTACCACAGAATAAATTTAATTCCCCAAGATACCATGCTCATGATGCTGGAATACATATCTTATCAATCAAATGTTTGCCATCACATGTTTCAGTGTTGATCACAGCAGTTTCACTACATATATGTGGTATTATTTGTGCTGCTTAATAAAACAAGACATTTAACAGTGCATCACATTCCACTGTGGACCTTTTTACAATATTTTTAACATGGTATTTTAGGCACACATTGCTGTACTCTTAAAGAGCAATACTGCTACATCTTCTACATATATACTGAGTACAAAACTACTGCTTTACAATTTATTTTATACATTCCAGAAACATTACTTTACTGTTTTATTCAGTCATTCGCTGATATTTAATTTAACCAGCTCAGTGCTGTGAGGGAGCAAGAGCCCCTCATAGCAATCAGTGGGTGCAAGGCAGACAAACAAATCATGGGTACAGTGCCAATTTATAAGAGGACACACACTGACACATATGCACACACAAATACATATGTCATATTATATATACTCACAGACAGTTTAGAGGATTGCCATTTCACCAGTGTCCTGCCTTTTGGCAACAATTAGAGGTTTGAGTCAGTGCCCAGCATCAACAGCTACCAGATTTGTTTACAAACGCATTGGTATTTACATAACTACAAGAGCAGAAGGTTTCTGAATCAGATTTATTTTATCCATTATTCAGATTGACCTGATACCCACATATTGATATACACATATAACCTAACATTCAATAAACACACATATCTCTCACAATTAAGAAGGTTCACACCCAACTTGGTGCACTATATAGGGCCAAACCTTACCTCACTCAAAACGCCAGACTAGCCACAGCCAGATCCCACCTCCTATCTATTCTCCTCTGTTGTTCTCATATTTTCGCTAACCTGCACATGTCTGATTTACATCTACTTGATTCCTGCTATAATAAAATAGCAAAATTTGCTGCTAATATACCCAACAGGACCCATAATTGTGGCTATTCTCCTGTAATACTCCTGGCTAGTTTCTCATGCCATTAATCAAATGTTTCTTTTCTCCTATCTTCTCCTTGTCTTACTTCTACCAAATGAAAATACCACAGTGGTTTATTTTAGTTATGTATCTAATGAGTTTCATATTACTGTCTGTAGTAAGGCTTAGGAAATGTAATGTTTTCTGTTTGCATTCTCTTTTCGTAAATTGTGATTGTAGGCAACTGTTAAACTTTTTGTATAATCTTTGTAAAAATTTTGTAATTTTGTTGTACTATTGTTATGGAGCTTATCTCCCCGGGTCTCTGCTGAAAATGAGCTACTTGCCGAGCCAGACACTACCCGGTTAAGAAATGTAAAATAAAAATAAACATTATAAATAAATAAAATAAATTGACAGCAACAGTGGCTTGTTATATCAATGATTGTTATGACAGACTTTAGTTTCATATGAAGATTAATAAGAGTGCAGAGTTATTTTATATATGTTACAGTCACTGATATATGTTCTTTTACTGAATTTCTGTAAGGGTGCAGCTAATGTGACATCAGTGTGTATATGCTAGCAGTGTGGTAGGGAATAAAGTAGAATGCAAAGTGTTTTACATGCCTATTGCCTACTACTTCTCTTAAGATTTTTTTGCTAATGCTGTAAAGGAACTTTAATTGATATTTCTGTGTGAATGTATATTTGGGAAACATTTTCATAATTATTTGAATGTTGGTACCCCCACAATTCCATTGGAGTGTGTAGAGTTATGTTATTATACATGCAGATTTTATGTTGATTAGTGTCTAGATGCTTGACCAGTTATACCTACTATTCATGGACTTTTGTCCAGATTTTTGATGTCTCCAGGTTGAGAGGTATAAGTCATAATAAATCATTAGAATTAGTCTGGAGCATAATTTACTTAATTTGTTTAACACTGCAAGGAGGTGAAAGCTAATGATGACCAGACTCCGTCCCTGCCCTGATACTGTGGGACTCTCACCCACTAAAACACCCTCTAACACTGGGGCAGTTCTCACCTGCTAGAGATCACATCCTTACCTTGCCATATAATAAACGACATTGATTTTCCATACCACCATCAATTATAACTGAATTCACCACTCATTGGTTTAACACCCAACGCCCCAACTAGCATCAAACAGGATTCTTCAGGCAGATCTATGATAGACCAGCTATTGTCTTGACAATTTTTTTGTCATGTTCTATTTAAACTTATTTTCGGGTTTCAATTTTTAGTTGCAGAAAACAGACAAAATGTGATAGGTTTTTATAGGTCTTGTGCTGCTGGCTGTGTATGGTTTGGTTTAATTATCATTTGTGACTCAGTTATAAAGACTAGTCATCTTCTTCTCCTTGTGGCTGCTCCTGTTAGGGGTCACCACAGCAGATCATCAATCTGCAGAACAAGTGGCAGTAGAGTTTTACAGTATCAAGTTGCCAGCCCAGTGCCCAACCTTCCTCAGAAGGCACACACACCCTCTCACCTAGGGCCAATTTAGTATATCCCATCCACCTGTAGCATGTCTTGGGAATGTGAGAGGAAACAGGAGCACCCAGAGGGAGCATACACAAACACAGGGAAGACATGCAAAGTCAGCACAAAAGACACCCCAGCCAAGAATAGAACCAGAGAACCTCTTAAGTGAGGTGATAATACTAACCACTGCACCACTGTGCTGCCCAGCTATAAAAACTAGTCTGTTGGAGTTTTTAACTGTTAAATGTTATTCATCATCATTGTAACATTGTGTATACAACCTTAATAATACATTTATATGCATGTGCTTACTTGTGTGAGTAAATCTCTATATTATAATTGATAAAATATACCTATGTAAAAGTAACACATTAATTAGTAACTATTAATAGTAATATATTACTTTTTTAGAAAAGTGATAAGTAATAGTAATATATTACTTTCACTGAAAAGTAACTAGTTATTACATTTATAATGTAACTAGCACAACACTGGGAGTGTAATGAGTTGGCAGACTTTAAAAATTCCCTGCAGACTAGTCTATCAGAAATATTGGGTGACCAAATTGGTATAACTAAGGAAATTATTTTTTTGATGTATGATACAGAATCATAGTTGCCTAGACATAGTAAGGCCTTGCTAAGTCTAATTATAGTGGCTGCCAAAATAGCAATCACTAGGAAATGGAAATCAAAGTGTAAACCAACTGTACTAGAAGTAGTGAATATAGTAGCAGACATAAAACAACTGGAAATGGGATCTTTAGAAAAGGGTAGGAGCAAATTAATCAGATGTGAATTATCAAAAGTATGAATTCTTTTGTGGTGTGCTTAGATAATATTCAGGTATAAAACATTTTCCTGGAATGCTCTAAAGGTTTGAATCCAGATGGGTGAAATGTTTCAGAATGTTTTGCCTGACTCTTATGGCTGTAAATGTTGCCTACATGTTTCCTTAACATATTATTATTATCCTGCTGTTATATTAATGTGCCTGCTATATATTGTTAAGCCTGTCTTGTACTGATCTTTGTGCAGACGTCAGCACAGAGCAACACAGAGTACTGCTAATTCCCATTCTAAGTTCAACACTTCAAGATATTATTACATCTGTGCTAATACTTTACCATAATCAGTCCAATTCAGATTGACTGCACTGTGGTCAAATAGTAACACAAAAGAAAATCACATAATTATTGTTTTGGTTGCACAACATTTGTCTGTATTAATTTTATCAAGAGGTTAGCTTGATTTCAGAATGATGACTCAATTAATTCAGTCGTTCACTGTATGTCTGCTCTACATTGTTTACACTTGCAAATGTGTTACAAGTTTGGTTAACCTATTTTGACAAAATCCATCACTGTTATTATGCAGTACACTGTCCTAAGTTTGACTTGCATGTTTATCTTGTCAATGCAGATAGCACAAGTATGATACACCTGTGCAATCATCCCGACATGAAGTTGCTGTAAATTGTTATTGTGTGCTTCAAGTACTTTTTAAATATCCAGCTAATAAGCAGTGTAGCTCTCATCCTTTTAAATGTGTACTGTCCCAGTTGTACATCACCATTCTGTGTGGCACGTCTGATTCAGGCACTAATCTCTAGCTTGTGATCTTACTTCAAATCTAGCCATTACTGCTCACTCATGTTATGTCAGTCTTATTGTGACTGTACATGCCACTAGCACTGTTATCCAACACAACTGTTCTGTACACTTATAGATGATTTGTCTTACAAAAAGCTCTGATACTTTTTCACATAGCAATGCTTTTATTCAGAGTAATGATGACATTTGATGATGTTTTCCTTATATAAGATATGTATGGAGTGGTATCCTCTGGCATAAGTGAATGAGACAAAATTCTGCATGTTGCAGCCCTAGTACAACAATTATAAGCACACATATCAGTTGCAACAATAACATGATGTAATGCATTGATATACCAGCATATCTGACAACTGCAGTGACATATCTACTGTGGTGTACTCATTCTGTGAAATATCATGTATTTTATGCAGTAATGTGCTCATCTGTTCAGCATCCACAATCAGTGCCTCTTAGCATCATTAGGCCTTATATTGCTATTCATGAATGGCATCCACCAGTTATAATGTATCAAATTACAGTGGAAGAGGTGTCCACCATCTCTTTTATCTCAAAGAGATTATTTATGACACATATATCTGATGTAATAAGATAGCATAGGTGGAATGTCACAGTTGTGCTAAGCCATCCACTATGATGTTTGTGGTTCATTAACATGTCATTAATCAGTAGAGTCACATAGCTTACTGTTCATTTCCTGAAAATGTATCATTATATAAATGTACTCCTTCACTGCTGTATACTTCAGGACACATTCCTGAGATTTCTAGTGGAATGGATTCGCCGGCCTCCAAATCTCCATTCTAATGTTTGTCTCACCACTGGTTCAGCCCAACACCACACTGCAAGCCCTATCAAATATGGCTAGTGATGAGCACAATCAAGGAATTTCAATAGCCTTGGACTACCATCAAATCCCTTAACTAGTAAAACATTAACCATTCTAGGGTTTGTCTCACCACTGGTTCAGCCCAACACCACACTGCAAGCCCTATCAAATATGGCTAGTGATGAGCACAATCAAGGAAATTCAAGAGCCCTAGACTACCATCAAGCCCTTTAACTAGTGAAATATTAAGTATGTTCTCGCTTACTGTGTTCTGAATTGTTTTTTTATCCTTACCGGCTTCTGCTTCCACCAGAACTTACACCTGCTCTTAATTCTAGGTCCCAGGAACTGCAACTCAATTGTCTCTACCTGTAGCTGGCTTTCAGCTACTGTTAACAATAAGTAAAATTAACTACTTCTTGGGCTTCCTTGCCCCATACCCCTCATTCTAGCCAAACTAAAGTTTCATTTGGTCAATAGTTTACAACTGACCTTGGATTCTACAAAGTTCCTTACTGAACTATAACATATCTTACCAAAACCTCAGTTGTGCTGTTTTTTTGCAAGCCATCCCATTCCAGTTCAGGTGTAACTGCAGTCTATGCATGCATCTCCATAATGTATCTCCTACTCTTGCTGTTACCTCGACTCCTCATTTTATTAATGTTTATCACATTTTAACTCCCCTTTGTTACACTGCAGCTTCATAACCCTATCACATCCTTTGTTAACACGTCCATTTTTATTAATGTGTGTAACACTGGTATTGTCATTGACATTTTAATTATCATTACATTATTATGGCAAGATTTATGTTAGCAATGTTTCTTTAACACTTCACCACATTTGCCTGTAGTATATGACTACAGTTTACTCATTTCCCCTTCCCCATTAATTATTATTATGCAGTAAAAAAACATTCCCTGGGATTTGATAAGCTAAAATTTCCATGCAGGAATAGTGTAGCTGTTCCTGCATGGAATATGGCCACTGAGCGATCCAGTAAACAAGCCTGAGGACGTGCATGACCCTGGCAACACTATTCTGCCACATACATGACTGGATTATGCTAATGACCTCATTTGCTGTTGAAAACAATGCAAATGAGGTCAATTAGTGATCCAGTAAGCAGGCAAGCATCTGTGGCAGAATTCTGCAAAAATCAAAACAAAGGCATGACACCTCAAACCAAAGCATGTATTCTAATCCTTAGGCAAGCCAATGGTCAAATATATGGCCATTGGCATGAAAAAGTGTTGCAAAATTATAAAAATAAAAGTTTATTATTTTTGGCCTATCTTTGCCGTTTAAGTATAGGGCAGTGGCGCACAAATGGGATCATGCTGAAAATAAAAAAAAAAGTGAAAAGGCAATTTTAAGTGAAATCTGCATTTTGCCATTATAGTCTATGGCATATAGAATCAAAACAATAACAGAGCACAGTGGTTGCTAAGGGGAAAAGCTCTGGGGTAGTGCTGTAACTAGGGACTAAGGCAGTGGGGTATACTGATGAGGGAAATTTACTGAATCAGAAAAATAAGTAAAGTGCCAAACTGCACCTAACCATGTAGGTGCTATAAGGTGGTGGTGTAAGCAGGAGGAGCAGCAGACATGAAAAGGGGGTGTGTCATGCTTGGTGTAAGCACATTGGGGCTCCACGGCTCCCAGATGAGCTTCGCTATGCACAGCTAAGTAAGGGGGTGTGTCTGAGGCTCTATTGACTTATTCCATGAAATGAAGAGTGTGTTCATGTCCAGGGGAGAGCCATTTCTCTTTGTTTACCTTAGCTAAATGGGTTTGTGCAGCGCACACTGGGTGTAAAACAAAAAAAATCCAGAAATAGCAGGACTGTTTACATCTGGGCACTGTGTTTGCACAGCACACATCAGGGCTTAAAAGGGGTGGAAATGAGAAGTGAAAAAAGGAAAAAAAAAGGGAAATAGCAGAATACAAGTAATCAAGTACAAATAACATAGCTGGCAGGTGGAATGCATCATAGTCAGCCAATCATACAGACAGCATCTGCCATACAACAGTATAAAGTATGCAAACACCTTACAGTCAGTTTTTCCCACAAACTCTGCACCATTGGTGTATACATGTGGGGGAATTTTAATTGAAAACATGTTAGGGCCTGCCATTGCTTTGATCCATCAGTATGTGATAGAGGCTGAGGGTGGTGAGGAGGATAATGCTGACATCTGCCACAGACTGAGGAGGAGGAAAAGAGTGTTCAGACCCAGGGTAACTTACCAGGGGGCTACATTATCTGGAGATAGTAGAGCACTACAGGGTGGACAGATTCATACTTCACCAAATCATTGAGCTGTGCCAGCCTCAACTCAGACCTAGACCCAACAGAGGGGCACCCATCCCAGTGGATACCAAGGTATGTGTAGCCTTAAGAATACTAGCTACAGGTACTTTCCAAAGACATACTGCGGACATCATGGAGGTCTCACAGGCATCTGCATCCAGGGTACTCCACCAGTTCTTGGATGCCATCCTACCACATGCCGGTGAGCACATTTACTTCCTCAACACCCATGAGGAGAGGACCAGCAGTATGCATCTCTTCCACCATGTAGCAGAATACCCGGAGGTACTGGGTGTGATAGACTGCATGCACATCCACATCAAGGTACCACCTAGTGAACAGGGTAGGGCCTACATAAACCACAAGGGTTTCCCCTCCATCAACTGCCAGGTTGTGTGCAATGCCCAGGGCATTATCATGAATGTGTGTGCAAGCAGCCCTGGAAGCTATCACGACTCCAACAGCTGGCATTCATCACAGCTGTACCAGGCATTTGCCAGTAGGGACATCCTGTATGTCCATCTAGTGGGGGATGCTGGCTATGCACTGGAGCCATGGATGATGACACCCAAAAGAAATGCACACACACCCACTCAAGAACGCCATAATGAGGCACACGCACAAACCAGGATCATTATAGAGCATGTGTTTGGGATGTTCAAGTCACAGTTCTGCTGCCTTGACATGTCTGGTGGACCCTTGCAGTACTCTCCTGCCACATGTGCACACATGTTCATAGTATGTGCCACTCTATACAATATTATCCTGTGGAAACAGCTGGAGCAGAAACAGCACAGGGAAGGGCCACACAGCCTCCCACCATTGCCAAGGTCCCCACAGGCACAAAAGGACTCAGAAGAGGAAGCCCCTGAGACTGCTCCTGTAGGCAGACAGAGGCATGCCCAGTATGCCCAGACCTTGGCAAAAAGGCAATGCATAGTGTGCACACTGAGACTGTAGGGACCTGGGGACTGACACCTCTCTGACTCGCACACAAGTAAAATAGATGACACACATATCACATTACCTGTAACTTACCTTGTATAGGGAGTATACTGTGTGCATCCAACATAGGCAGCCCTCAAGCACCATCCTCACACCTACCACAGGCACAAGGTACGTCAGTCTTCTTAACAATAAATGAATGGATTAGTATGTTTGTGTAGCATATCTATGGTAATGCTGCATGCATGCAAGGGAATGGGGTGGCCTACTGGGATAGCAGCAGACAACTGACAGCTATGTGGGACATCAGGAAATGTCTGCACAATACTGGCTTCCCCACACTATGCAGTATCATTTAAGGTGACAAATCCCACTGCAGTACATGGGGGGCCAACTAAGGGGGGGTCATAGATCACATGTGTGAAGATTGGGTGAAGATAAGTGAAGGCTGCCAGCCTAGCCAGATAGAATTTTGTAGATAATTCAGTCATCTGTACATATTAATGTAAACCATAGGCTTGTTGTCTTAAATGGTAAAAATAGTGTGGAACTGAAAAAAAACGTAACAACAGTGCACTCAGCTGACCAAGTAAAGCATGTTGTGACCCTTTGATGTAAACAGGGCTCCAGTCAGTCTAGATGAAGGAATTCTTGTTATTGTTTTAAGACCAGGGTTAATGGCCAGAATTTGTATGCATAAATGTCCTTAATGGCTTTGCTTCCTGACCTGGTGTGAGCTTACTAAAGAATGTAGCCTGTTAGCCTGGGAACCCCAGGAAAGTGTGAAGAATGATGTAATGTGAACCAGGAATGTGATTTTAAGAAAAGAGAGAATCAGAGAGCATTAAGCATTTTTGTCTTGACCATCCAACTCATCAGTACTGTCTTGCTCTATATGTAAGTTTATCTTAGACTTGTGTTTTCTCTTAGAAATAGTTTGAAACTAGAAAGATTAGACTAAGTGTTTTTCTGTGATGTCAGAACTGTACTACTGAATTATTTGAAGTATTTCTCTGTGATCTCTGAACTCTTGACTAGCACTGTGTAGTAAAAAGTATTGTCTTGTGTTTTGACTATGTGTTATTATATATTTTTAAACCATTTCAGCTGTGGCTGTTTTTGTAAAGATAATTTAAGCTCTTTAGAGTACTTGCTTGCCTTTGGTAAAATTGTACAAAGCCACTCCAATAACATTAGCAGTGGGCTATACTACCAATTGGATAATAATATTGCACAGTAATAATTGGACACCCTTTTAAGGGCCTTTGAGTAGCTGATAAATATTAGTGGGTGGTGGCAGCTGGTACTACAGTATAGTCTGGGAAAAAGGGGCACAGCTGGAGAACCTGTGCCAGCCTTACCCAAGAGTGTCTGTGTGGTTGTATAAACTCTTCTCAAAGCATGTGTGTGTGTGTGTGTGTGTGTGTGTGTGTGTGTGTGTGTGTGTGTGTGTGTGTGTGTGTGTGTGTGTGTGTGTGTGTGTGTATATGTGTGTGTGTCAGCTACTTGGGCATGGACATGAAGTACTGGTTGGACAGAGAGGGTGCTGGAGGTTTTAGCTTGCCCACTAGGCTGAGATCTGGACCCTATAGCTGTGCCAGTAGGGAGTCTTATTGGAGACCTGGAGAGCAAGAGAGCGACCAGCCCTGGAGTGACTGTGATCTCTGTATGCTGTTAAGGGGAAAATGCACTTTACTGTATGTATTTGTTATCCTTTCCTCCTATATGAGACATCCCTCACTGGTGTTAGTGGTGAGGATTGAAGCTCCTTGATTCATGGGCCAGGGCACGGGTGTCACAACATGCATGGATGTTACTGTGGGGATCCCATACTCACCCACACACTCACACAGCAAGTCAACTGTAGAAAACCATAAAGGAATGTTTGGCAAAGCCACACAAATGATGACAATGATGGAATACCCCCTACAGACTTACACAGTGATATCAAAGCAGGCCTTGTATTTTCAGTAAGACTCTGAAGGGTAAGAAGTCTGAAACTCAATTGTATGGCATTACAATCTAACCTGTAGTCTTTAGTGATATGCATCTATTCTCCAAGACAGGGCACAGTACTATGCTAAATGGAACCAAAATGTAAAGCCAATATCAGCACAGTCTGTGCAAATGTATACTGTTGACAGGTGTGCCCCCCCCCACACCCATATTCACATAGAAATGCAGTAACATGTAAGTTTGTAGGGTAATAGCAGCAGAGCACACATTGCCAGGCTGTCCCAATCAACATGGATAACTTGTTGCATGTCCACAATATGCAGGGGTCAATGAGCTATGCATATGTGTGCGGAATACTGTCAGGATCTGAAAAGTAACTTCTCATGTCCTAGTGGCCTAGGTGCAGTACTTTTGGAGACAGGGCCATGTTCCATGAAATGTAGTGCCAACTATTTTGCATGTCAACTACACCTACGGTGGGAGTTGTACACACTGTCCAGATGTCAATACCCATTACTGCTGGGAAGCTGGCCAGGTCATGTACAGGTGGCCACATATATGAACAGTACACAGGTTGGAGTAACCTACATAGTGCCTACCATACCTCACAACTGCACAGACCTTTCACAGAATATACACAGGTCTGCACCATATTTGTGGTGTATTTAGTCTGAAATAGTGGTTGTCTGGCAAATCATTGGCATACTATGAAGGTTTAAAGTCAGAAAAATATTGATGGATTTTAGTGTCTCAGACTTCATACCCTATAGAAAAATTCATGCTAATGCAAAATCTGTTATTGTATCACCCTTCCAGGTTTGTAAGGCCAGTAGTTACAATGGTCCACATATTTAGGCCTTTGTCCCCCAATTACTCATGGCTTTATCCAGATGTCTGGCTCACATATATAGAGAGGTATGGTGCCTAATAGCACAGCAGTGCATTCTGTCACTTACCATTGTCACCCCAGGGGGTCCACTGCCTGGCAGCCTGGGAACATATGAGTGACAGAACACACTGCCTCACTACAGATGGCCTGCATCAGTCTGACATGGCCTACAGGCCTCTAGAAATGGCCCATGCCTCACCCACAGTGCCTTTGTAGGGAATGTAATGGGGTCCATACTACCAATATGCAAATAAATAAATAACTCCCAAACGCTAAAGGTGGTCTGTCACAAAAACAGTCAATATTGGCAGAAAAAAAGACAGAAAATCCACTCAAGGATGGCCACGATCTGAGGAAGACAACAGTCGAAAGCGCTTATCGGATATCTTCAAGGGACAGTTTTGAGCTTTTTTATTTTTCCATTTATTTTCAAGTCGAAGTTTCATTCGTATTAAAGGACTACATTTTAATTGGAACACTTGTGGATTTTGTTGATTGGCCATCCTTGGGTGGATTTTCTGTCTTTTTTTCTGCCATACTACCAATATAACACAGTCAACAAAATGCAAATGTAAGGCCGTGCTGCTAAATACTAGTAGCATACATCTCAACCTCATAGAGGAAGGAATCTGGACAAAGCCGTACATAATGGTGGGATAAACGGACAGCTATAGGGACACATTTGAAATATTGCTCTCATAATGTTAGAAAGTTGATAGAATAACAGAGGGAGTGTGTAGTAGCATGGTTGTCATGAAGGGTGTGAAGTCTGAAACTCTGATGTTCTGTTAGTATTCCCTGACTGCAACCCCGAATGATTTGTAACAAATGTGCTAGAAAACAGCATTGTTAAGGGAAATCAACCAGCTATATGAGACATGAATCTGGATAATCTATGAGAATCTGTACAGCTGACAGGTATGGCCACACCAGGATATGACCTTTCAGGTAAGAAGAATACTGCACAACTAGGAATTCCCCAACCAGCATATCACCAAGGTGCTGGACCTTTTACGCAGCTTCATCAGTTAATTGGCCATAGACACACCTCCCAACTGGCCAGCATATCTAGCCTTTATCTCATAATATAGGTCTGTGCATCATCCATCTTGTATTTCTCTGGTAAATAACTGTGATGATCCGATTATATCTATCAGTAGGTAATGATACAATACAGTACAGTGTCAAACATTACATATGTCAGAAAATGTTCATAGTTTCATAGATTAGTACTAGGCTAACAGTCCTTCTGGGCCATTTTAAGCCTAGCCAATTATCCCATGTGAGAATCAAACCCGTACCTTGTAACTGTAAGATAAGCAACGCAACCATTATGCCAACCTCCCACCCCCACAAAATAATCAGCCCTACAAAGTCTTGAACCCAGGACCCTGTACACCACAGTCAGGGTAATGTACCACTACACCACCTGCATTGTAAAACAAACCTTGTAACTCAAGCAACTCATACATTGATAAGAGTAATAGTTACAGTAACCCTGCCCTATGTTTAGCCCATTGCTTACCCATATTGGCAGCCAGACACCTTGCACAAACAGGTTGCAAGGTATGGCTGTAGCACACAACACCCAGGACTGGAGTAGAACTATCCCTGGAATGGATTCCCACACTTACCATAGAAAGTCATACTGAGCATGCCCCTACACTTGGAGAAGTGAAGCCTATGTCTGAAACCACATCAGACTATTATATCTCTGTACTGTGAAAATGTCTTTGCATACACACAGCTATATAAACCTAACAGTCTCCACACACAGCCATCAGACAGGATTACCTACAGGCAGCTGTAGGTGGCACATATGTGGTATATCTGCATCTGTTGTGTGTGATACACATACACACACACACACACACACACACACACACACACATATATATATATATATATATATATATATATATATATATATATATAGACATATTACAACATGTCAAGCATAACATCGACACGTGGAAGAGAGGGACAGACAGTGATAGAGTGAGACACACAGGGAGACACACATGACATAGAGTGATGTCCTGCCGCAGACAGTTGCATACCAGATGTAACCAATGGCATCTGCCAGTATGAAGATGAGATTCATTGGCTGATGGCACTAAGGTGGGAGTTGGAACATAACATAACCTACCTTTGTGTGTGTGTGTGTGTGTGTGTGTGTGTGTGTGTGTGTGTGTGTGTGTGTGTGTGTGTGTGTGTAGGTCTAAGCATTATGATACCTTACCCACCCAGGACACTTCCCATTGCCCTGCTTTACATCTGCTAATATCATTCACCTTAGAAGTACCTTTGGAGTGACTTTAGTCCTGTAAGCTCTATAGTGAGTCTGATAACTGTGTAACACTATCATACAAATAACTAAATAGGTAGGGGTTCTAATCACAGTCTCGACATATGTAACAGTGGCTGTGTGTGTGTGTGTGTGTGTGTGTGTGTGTGTGTGTGTGTGTGTGTGTGTGTGTGTGTGTGTGTATGGGTGTGTGTGTAGGAATAAATGTTTTATTCCATTCCCAACTAGTATACCTCCTGTTGCCCTACTTCACATGATCTACTGATGTCATTCACTGTGGAAGTACTGTTGGACTGGCCTCTGCCCTATAAGCTCTGTGGTGTATGTGATAACTGCATAACACTATAGTACAAATACCTATTCAGGTAGGGGATCTAATCTCAGTCCTGGCAAATGTAAATGTGTGTGTGTGTGTAGGTTAAAGGTTTTGAGCCCATTCACACTCAATACACATCCAATTGCCCTACTTTAGCAGTCCTGCTGATGTCAGTCACCTTAGAAGTACCTCTGGGCAGTGGGCAGCCTAATGCCCTACAAGCTCTGTGGCATGTGCGATAATTGTGTAACACTATAGTACAAATAGTTAGTTAGGTAGGGGTTCTAATCTCAGTCCTGGCAAGTGTGTGTGTGCGTGTGTGTGTGTATGTGTGTGTGTGTGTGTGTGTGTGTGTGTGTGTGTGTGTGTGTGTGTGTGTGTGTCTGTGTGTGTGTGTGTGTGTGTGTGTGTGTGTGTGTGTGTGTGTGTGTGTGTGTGTGTGTGTGTGTGTGTGTGTGTGTGTGAACCATATCCATCTCAGGACGGGTTTTTTCAATTTTTTTGTTGTTGCCCATCCAGTACATGTACCAATGTCCACTTTACAAAGCCCACTGTTGTCATATACTGTAGAGGTAGTTGTGGACACTCTGCAGCCCTATAAGCTCTGTGCCACATGCAATAACTATGTAACAGTATGGAATAAATAACAAGATAGGCGGGCCTTATAATCTTGGATACCATTCCCCACTCAGGAATCATAGACAAACACACTCAGCTAGGCATCAATCCCTATATCATTGGGTGGCTTGCAAACTGGCTCACAGATAGAACCCCTGGTGTGAAAGAAGCAGACTCCATGTCAGACTGTTGACCAGTCACGAGTGGAGTCCCACAGGGTTTGTTCCTGGGTACCCTTGTGATTGGGATCTACACCTCTAAAGTCCAGCCCAACACATAGGGACTCTGACTGACAATGTTCGCAGATGACTGCAAGATGAGTGCTATTATTACCTCCCCATGTGATGTTGACATCCTGTACAAAGGCCTCACTAAGACCTATGACTGGTGTTAGAACCCAGGACTCAAGCTCAATGCCAGAAAATGTGCCTACATCCCCTTTGGGAACAACATGTTTCCCAGGAATTACCACATTGATGGTAGTCCACTGAACACCAAAGTCGTTATAAGAGAACTGGGAACACAGGTTGACAGTGAGCTCTCTGTTGACCACCACAGTGCCACTGTGTTCAGAAAGTCCTTCTATGTGGTAAATCTCATTACTAAGGGTGCTGTATCCAAGAAGTAAGAAGTCATTGTCTCCCTCTACTCTCCCCTCATTAGGCCAATCAATGAGTACAATGGCCTATTTGGCATGTACCTCACTGGGCACCTACAACAACTGGAGAGGCTGCAAAAGTACTTCACAAAGAGGATCCCAGGCCTTAAACACTTGCCCTTATATGGACAGACTCCAGTAACTCCAACTATTCTCTGTCTCATATTGCCTATTTGGAAGCGATCTCTACCTGACTTACCAAGCCATGTCTGACCCAGCTCTGTCAGGGATACTATATCTAAAGAACCCAATCCATCCACACCATATGCCCCAGAGACCTCAACCTCATTTCCACAATCAACATAACATGCTGCAGGGACAAGTTCATAACCCAGAGACTGCCCATGCTATGGAATAGACTTCACATGCATGTCAAGCAGCGCACTTCACTGGCCCTCTTCAAGAGAAATATGGATGGGTAATAGAAATCCCACCCGAGGGATCACTCCAGTGGCTATACTCATTAGACACACTGGGGATTATCATCAGGTGGCACAATGCCAGGGTATTCCCAATGGCTAGGCTTGTTAAGGCTCCATGGCCATTCACCTAGTACACACCTATGAACTTATGAATCTTAGTACTGACAAACGTATGTGTGTGTGCATTAGTGTGTATAAAAGTGTTTGCGAGTGTGTAAACATGTGGGTGAAAGTAGTTTGAGGCCCTTCTCACCCAGTACACCTACCACTGCCATACCTTACAAGGGTCAGCAATGTTATTCACTATATAGGTACCTTGGGACACCCTTCACCCTATAAACTCTTTGGTGTGTGTGGTAACTACATAACACTATAGTACCAATGACTACAGAGATAGGGGCTCTAGTCTGAGTCCTGACAAATATGGGTGTGTGTGTGTGTGTAAGTGTTTGTGTGTCCATATATGTAGGATATATAATTTTGAGGCCTAACCCTCCCAGTACACTGCCCATTGCCATACTTTACAAGGACTTTTGATGTTGTTCACCTTAGAATAAATGTGGGACACACTTTGCACTATAAGCTCTGTGGTGCATGTGATCAATGCATAACACTGCATTAGCAATAACTAGATAGGTAGGGGTTCTAATCTCAGTACTGGCAAATGTGTGTGTGTGTGTGTGTGTGTGTGTGTGTGTGTGTGTGTGTGTGTGTGTGTGTGTGTGTGTGTGTGTGTGTGTGTGTATGTGTGCATGAGAGAGAGAGAGAGAGAGCGAGAGAGAGAGAACTATATCCATTGGGGGTGGGTTTTACATTTTTAGGCCCTGGTACTTCCAGTACAGATCCCAAGGTCTATTTTACAAGGCCCACTGTCTTCATCAACCATACAGGTAACTGTTGGCACTCTTCAGCCCAATAAACACTGTGCAGTGTGCAGGAACTATGTAACAGTATGGACTAACAAGATAGGCAGGGCTGCTAATCTTAGTCCTGGCAAATGTGTGTATGAGTGTATTTGTGTGTGTAAGTGTGTATAACTGTAGGTTTGAGTATTTTGGGTCCATTCTCACCCAGTAAATCACCCACTGACATACTTTACAACGCTTGGTGATGTTGTTCACCTTGGAATTACCTTGGGACTCTCTTCACCCTGTAAGCTTTGTGGCGCATGTGATAAATGCATAACACTGTATTAGCAGTAACTAGATAGATAAGGGTTCTAATCTCAGTTCTGGCAAATGTGTATGTGTGTGTGTGTGTGTGTGTGTGTGTGTGTGTGTGTGTGTGTGTGTGTGTGTGTGTGTGTGTGTGTGTGTGTGTGGGTAAGAACAGTATCCTGTGTGTGTTTGAGTGAGAACTATATCCATTGGGTGGCCATGGTTTACAATTTTAGGCCAGGGGACTTCCAGTGCACATCCCAAGGTCCACTTTACAAACGCCACTGTTCACATCCACCATAGAGGTATTTGTGGACACTCCAACCCTATAAGCCCCATGCCATGTGCAACAGCTATGTAACAGTATGGAATAAATAACATGATAGCCAGGGCTGCCAATGTCAGTACTGGCAATTGTGTGTGTGTTGGTGTGCATAGCAGTGTTTGTGAGTGCATAGATTTGTAGGTGACAGTCAAATGAATTCTTCCACACCCAGTACACCCCCATTGCCATACTTCAAAAGGGCACATGATGTTATTCACTTTACAGGTACCTTGGAACAGTTATCAGACTATTAGTTCTGTGCCACCTACGATAACTGCATAACACTGGAGTAACACTAAACAGATGGGCAGGAGTTCCAAACCCACACTGGAAACTGTGATCCTGTGCGTGCTGCGTGTGTGTGTGTGTGTGTGTGTGTGTGTGTGTGTGTGTGTGTGTGTGTGTGTGTTTGTGCGTGTGTGTGTGTGTGTGTGTGTGTGTGTGTGTGTGTGTGTGTGTGTATGTGTGTGTATGACTGTGTGTTTGGGAACAGTATTCTCCATGTGTTTGGTCAACACAATATCCACTGGGGGTGTGGGTTTTACCAATCTGAGGTGTGTTCCACCCACTACACTTACCATTGTCCACTTTACAAGGGTTGCTGACATCAACCACCATAGACTTACTTGATACACTCTTCAACCCTATAAGCTCTGTGGCACATGCAATAACTGTTACACAGACCTGATAAATGTGCACATATACAGGTTTACCTCAGCTCTGACATGGTCAATGTGTTTCCACTCTGCCATACTCCATGTTGGTAATGTATGCAGGGCCACAGCCTGTAGATACACAGACACCTGGATCACAAACAGAATACAGCATGTCAGACTACATTCAGTTAGTGGTACTAACAGCAATAATCAGTGGCGGCTGGTGACTTCAAATCAAAGGGGGGCTGCAGGAGACAGCTGAATGGGTGGGGTCAATGGGAATGGGTGTGGCCAACTAGAAAGGTGAGGAGCTATGCTCAAAACCACAAAAACTGTAACTTTAATTAAATACGCTGCCCTGGGTGTCAAACCATCATTATGAGAGTCCAATCAAGACAAAATGAAGTGTAAAAGAAAAAAAATTTCAATCCATTGGCTGCATGACAGCTTACTTAATATCAAGATGGAAACAAAAAGGTTGTGAGGCATGAAAAAATTCATTACTTTTTAAATACATTACTGGAATTCCAGTCAAAATCAAGTGTAAGAAAAACAAGCAGCACTCAACTCAAACCACTTTTCCTTGCACTCCAGTTCTAATTATAATTTATATTCAGCTTTATTAAAGTACCACGTAACATACTGAAAGTAGCAATCTCTGTGATACCCCCACTTGTAAAAATGTTTCTTATCCAAAGAAGACCTGCTGCCTGACAACAACTATCTACTTGTTTCATGGGGGAAACATGATCAAAGTAAAAAATGAAAAGCAAACAAGAAACAAGCTCAACATACATTGCTTAAAGGATTACTGCACAGTATATGGACCACACATGATAGATTGGCATTCTGTTTAGTTTGCAGGTAAAGCCTGTAATGAGCTTCTTAAAATAATGTAATCCTGTCATTTATTACAAATACTGTCATATGCATTTCAATACTCAAGACTTATACGTCATCCCCTTATGTAAGTATTCGCTGCATGGCAACAACAGAAAGGCTTTCAATGTTGGCAATTATTCAACAGTATGCTTATTAAAACTTACTTGCATCTTACAATCTCAGACAAGCTTACCTGATGGTCATTAAAGCATTGCTACTTAAACACAGAGCAACAGGCACTTAATAATAATAAGCATAAATCAACAGTATAAAAATAGGACAGAAACCAGAACATTCTGCAAAATCAAGGACAGATGAAAAGCCACTGTAGTACTTGTGGCTACCTTGAATGGGGGGATAGTCTGCACATTTACAATGCATAACTGCTCCTTGCCTTGCTTGGAGTCACTACATGGGGGAGTGGGGTGCAACAAGTTTGTCACAATTTGAAATATCTCTGGCTGACTGCGATAGCCCAGACACATTTGTCATATCTCTCAACCTCAGAGCAAGAAATCTGGACAAAGCCATACATAGAAGTGGGACAAAGGCCCAAAAATAAGGACAATTTTTAAATATTGCTCTTATAAACTTAGAAAGATAATAGAATAGTAGTTCTTGCATTAGTATGAATTTTCTGAAGGGTATGAAATCTGAAAATGAAATGTCTGTCATTATTTTCTAACTTCAGTCTTTAATGATCTGTCACTAATTTGCCAAAAAAACACAATTTTATGAAAAATGGACCAAAAATGTGATGCAAAAATATAAAATAGCCACACAATACAGATGAGAACCTGTCAAAGAAGGGACAGTTTTTAATATTAGTACTGCTAACTTGAGCAGCTGACAAAATAAAAGAATCTAAATGCATTTCTGAAATAAAAGTAATCTATAACTGATTATTATAGTTATTTATTAATTGTAAACCCTCCATGTTTTCTTCGAAAATTGCCATTTTGTGAAGAGATTATTAGGGGAAGAACAACATTTTGAGTCAAAATTGGGGAGAGTTGAGAGGTTTGGATATGCCTAATTCTATAAAGCAATTTATTTGCATGTACCTCTCAACCTGTTAATGCAGGAAATCTGGACAAGGCCAAATATATTGGGGGAACATATAAACAATACTAAAAATTGCTCTTGTATAAACCGAGAGAGTTGATAGAATAACAGGTCTTGCTATCGCATGCATTTGTCTGAAGGTTATAAAGTCTGAAACTCAGTGTCTGTCATTATTTAGTGACTTCATTCCTAAATGATTTGACAGAAAACCACAAATTCTATGAGGAACAAACCAAAAATAAGAAGCAAAAATCTATTCATTCTGAAAACATCTGGACAGTTGAGAGGTGTAGTTCAGCCGGGGCTGTCTTTGAGTTTGCTGCCCTTCCCCCCTCACAAAGTCATGGTCGAATGGAGCTCCCCCCCCACAGCCATTCCAATGAACCATTACTTGGCTATTTCACCACATTTGCCATAAACACTAATGTGCATACTGCTTTACTTCTGCAATGATTTGGACTTCATTTGAAAGTTTTAGTTTGTATTTTACAGCACAAACACTAATAGATATCATATTTATTTATTTATTTTATTTATTTATTGACATTTGTTAACTGGGTTTGTCCAACTGGGCTTGTGGCCCATTTTCAGTGGAGACCCGAGGAGAAAAGCTCCAGTAATACATTTTAAAACAAGTACAATTTTAAACAATATTGATATAATAGCAGTTATAGCAAAACGATGCACATATGTTGGGATACATTCATAAAGTTAAAGTTGCATTAAAAAGAAGCTAAGTAACAATTTTACATTGATATAGTTCAATAGGTCAACAATTAACATTTTTTGTTTGTATAAAATTGTGCAAATGCATAGTAGACACATTGGAGAGAGAGATGTAATGAGATACTAAGTATGGTCCTTTTGAGGGTACATAAAGAGAAGGAAGACTAGGTAGGGTCATGGCAAGGGCAGGTTCTGGAACTGAGAAAATAAGCTTTTAGTTCATTTTTAAAGTGTGAGGTGTGGGAGATTGAACGTAAGTCAAGGGGAAGTTTGTTCCAAGCATGGGCAAGGGAGTGTTTGTAGAGTAGTTTGCCTACTGACCTTTTTGGGTGGTAGATATCAAGTAATTGTTGGTTAGAAGTACAGAGGGTCTGGGATGGGATGTAGATGGAGATTAAGGAAGATAGAGATGGACAGAAGGAGGGTTTATAAAGAATAAAGAGTAGTATATAAAATTGATAAGATAGCAGAAACTGGGGAAGTTCAAGCCATTGAAGAGAGTTTAAAGAAATTCAGTGGTGTGAATTGTATGGGGAGTTAGTAATGAATCTGGCTATTTTATGGTAAGTCTGTTGCAGTTTGTTTAGAGTGGAGGCCTGGATATTGGTAAAAACTGGGGTGGCATATAAGAGGGAGGGGAGGAGGAATGCCTGGCCCAGGGTAAGTCTAGATTCAGGGGTTAGGAATTTTTTGTTCCGATATAGCAGACCTAGTTTCTGGTTTGTTTTTTTTATACATTGGAGTATGTGTAGGTTGAACTTGAGTTCCTCATCGATAATGACCCCTAGGAGTTTTATGTGGGTGTCAGGTTGGATATTTGTATTTTTAGAAGATGTAATAAAAAAGGAGGTTTTGTGATGAGAAAGAGAACGGGGAAGGAAAAGTAGGAGTTTGGTCTTTTTGGGATTTAGGATCAATAGGTTGTGAGAGAGACATTGTTCAGTGGATAGTAGGGCCTGTTGGGTCAGGGAGTGTAGTTCAGGAATGTTATTTGAGAAGGATATAAGTGTGGAGTCGTCGGCATACTGAATAAGGGAGGATTCTTTGCATGAGGTGTAAAGATCATTGGTGAAGATGTTAAACAAAAGGGGTCCCAAGATGGAGCCTTGGGGAACACCAGTGGAGATGGGAAGGAAAGGTGAGGAAGATGAGAGCCATTTGACAGATTGTTCCCTGCCAGATAGGTAACTATTAAACCAGGCAAGTGTGGAGGGGGATAGGTGAAGATTTGCGAGTTTGGATAGTAGTAGAGGATGAGAGACAGTATCGAAGGCTTTGGAGAGATCTAGGAAGAGACAGGAAATGAGTTTATTATTGTCTAGGGCCTCTGCAATGATATGAGTGAAGGAGAGGAGGGCAGTGGTGGTGCTGTGGTGAGGATGAAATCCATGTTGGGTAGGGGTAAGTAAATGGTGTGTGAGGAGGTGATTGAGAAGCTGTGAGTAAATACATTTTTCTAATATCTTGGAGAGGGGGGACAGAATGGCAATGGGTCGGTAGTTTGAGGGGTCAGTGAGGTGTCCACCTTTATGAAGAGGGATAGTGAAGAAAGATTTCCAAAGGGTGGGGACAGTTGATTCCAGAATAGATCGATTAATTAGTATAGATACAGGATAGGCAATTGAGTCAGCAGCAAGTTTGAGGAATGTAGGAGATAGATTGTCAGTGGAAGGAGAGCAAGGTTTTAGCTTGAGTAGTAGAGATTTGATGTAAGTAATGGCAACTGGCTCAAAAGAAAACAAAGTTGTGTTAGTGGGACTTGGAGAGGAGGGTGTCGAAGCAGAGTTTGGCTTAGAGGTTACCAGATTTTGGATGGAAGAGATAAAGTGTTTATTCAGGAGGGTAGCTGTTTCCTGAGAGGAAGAGTTAGGGTATGGGGAGGGATTAGAGGGCTTTCCAGGATAGAGGACGTTGTTGAGAGTTGACCAAAGTTTTTGAGGATTGGATTTGTTGTTAAGCTGAGCAGAGCTATAGTATAACTTTTTGTCATTAGTTGTATGTTTTTTTGCAAGGTTCCTCAGTTGCCTGTATTTCTGAAGAAAAGGTGGTTGTTTAGTTTTAGTCCAGGTTTTCCAAGCATGATCTCTTTGTTTCATAAGAGACCTAGTCTCTTTGGAGAGCCAGGGAGCATGGTTTGATTTTACTCTCATCTTCCTAGAGGGAGCTAAGGAGTTTAGAGTATTCATGAAGATGCTATTGAAAGTGCTTACAGCATCGTTTAGGGGGAGGTGTTTTAGAATGGACCAATCTATGTTGTGGAGAATGGAGTTAAATTGGGATGAATTGAAAGTCGATATTTTTTGACAGTCTTTGATAAGGTGGGGTTTAGGAATATGGGAGTAGTGTCTTAAGATGGAGGTAGGAAGATGATCACTGAGGGAGTCAGGTAAGGTGGTGAGATTGTGGTACTGGTGGGGGGAATTGTTAAGTATCCAGTCTATGATGGAGCTGGAAGAGGAATTTTTATGGAAGTGAGTGGGAGATGTTATAAGTTGGTGGAAGCCGTGTAGGTGGATACTGAGTTGGGGGGAGTCAGTTGTGAGTTTGGATCAATCAATGTTGGCATCACCAAGGATAAGTGTCTCATATGGTATGTTGTGGGAGAACCAGGATAGGATGTTTTCAAGAATGAGCAGATTGTTACCAGGAGGAAGGTAGATAGAGGCAATTGCAAGTTTTTTTGTGGGGATTCAGATGGCAGTTAAGGATGATGATTTCAGCTGGGAGGAAGTCAGGAATTGGGGAAGGGTATGGTGAGAGGTTAAGAATGTTTGAGTAGAGGATGGCCACGCCACCACCTTTTTTACAAGTCTATCAGATTGGAATATATTATAACCTGGTGGGAGTATTTCACTATTTGAGATGTGTGGCTTGAGCCAGGTTTCAGATAGGGAGAGGATGTGAGGGTATTGAGAGCTATCCATGAGTGCAGCTCAGTGACTTTATTTTCTAGACTCTGAATATTCAATGAGTAAATAGTTAAGTATTTGGATGGAGATGATTGTTGTGACTGAGGTTGGTGACTGTTAAAGGATTAAGATGGGGGCAGTGTAGAGGTAGTTTTGGGGAGAGAAGAGGGGCCAGGGTTGGGATGGATATCTCCAGAACAAAGTAGGTTTTTAGTGAGGAGAGAGTGTGTAGTAGATGCTAGATGGAGTTTGTATAGTTTGACTTAGCTTTGTGGGAAGGTTTAAAAACCTGTATTATGGATAGTTTATATAGACTTGAGATAGAGGTAGTAAAGAGATTAGGGGAGATAGTAAAATATGAAGTAGTTGGATATATGTTGTATGAGTGAGAAGTTTGTGAACATAGGAGTGGGCCAGAGAGATTGGAGTGGTAAGAGGTGGAAATAGAGAGAATAAGGAGTAGTGTAGAAGATATTAGAAAATAATACATGTTGGAATAAAATATGGTCAGATAGAGTAGGTAGAGAGACAGTGGTATAGCTGGAGTGGTGTTGACAGGATTGACAGAATAGTAAGGTGGTTGTGGCAATAGGCAGGAAGTGGAATTGTAGTTGCTAGTGGGACAGGAAGGGGAGGGATAGTTAGGTATAAAGGTAATTGTAATGGGGTGTGTGGGAATGGGGGTAGGGTAGGGGAGCAAAGTGAGCCCGAACGTAGCAAGAGCGAATGGAGCGGGGCTAGCACCCTGGTCAAGATGAAGTCATAGAAACAATCAGAAAAGATAGTGAAAAACTAGCTTGAGAGACAAGGATATAAAGTTTCTAAAGGTATAGTCACCAGAAATAAAATAAAAAGAAATAAAATATGAGCAGAAGTAAGCTTACAAAAGGACACTGGCCTCAAGCTACACAAGTAGATTTACTTGAAGGAAACCCAGTACTGTATGGTTAAAATAAGCTACAATAGAGAGGGGCTTTGCAGGGGAAGAGAGAGGTATTACTAGCAGCTAAAAGCAGGGCAAAACATTAAAAAAAAACATTAATATGTAAGAGTCTGAAGACAGTAAAATAGGGTAGGTGCACTAGGAAAGGCAATTATGAGTCAGGCTAGAAATGAATTCAGGCAAGAGTAAAGTGCAGAACAGAAGAATATACATAGAAACAGTATGAGGATATTGGGTAACCAAAGAGAAAGGATAGGATCTGCTGCCATCTGCTTTTCATGGTGACTAGCAAAAAAACACTGTAAATTCTTGTTGTGCTTATAAAGTCTAGCATTAATTAAAAGATTAGTTTATGTGGTAGTTATTTACTGGGACACATACTTCAGTGGTATTATTTTAAGCTTAAAATGGTGGCTTCTGGACAGATAGTTAGAGTTGCAGGGTATCTGTTAAGGACCTCAAACCTGTGCTGCCTGTACTGTGGCCAGGAGAAAACTGCAGGGAAAAATCCACTAGGGCTATAAAAACAGAGAGGAGGGAGATTAGTATTGAGCAAGTAATTCAGGAAAAGAGCGAGAGACAAAAATACCATGAGTAGAGAGAAAAAAATTAATACAGGTAGGCAGAGACAGTATACCTAGCATTAATTTCCATTGTATGAGTGTCTTACACACATAGCTAGCTGAGAACACAGCAGTGTTTACACCTATGCATAAAGTAATGCAGAACAACAGTAGTTAACAACAGCACAGTGTAGACATACACAAGGCAATAATTCACAAAGCAGGAAAACAGAAATCCAGGATACTGAGGACAACAACAATTGGTACACTTTCAGGCAATAGTTCTTCCTTTTACTTTAGTGCTACACCAAGAAATTACAGTGAAAATACTATAGAGACATCTAAATGTGAAGTTATGGTGCCTGTTGCTCCTTGCAACAAGAAACTTAGTTGGTAAATATTCACATTTACAGTTTTCTTTCATTAAAAAACAAGAAATAATATGAGTACAATTCAAACGCTAAGCTATCCGTGATCATAAAATGCTGGAGCTCCTTGCAACAGGGAAAATAGACTTTAAATATTCACAAAACTAGAGTCACGAGCAAAAGTACACCAGAACTGCATATGCAAGCAATATTCATCTCAATATAATCACAAAATACTATATGATCTAAAGCGGATAAAGCAACAGAATAATCACCAAATATTGTAAGATTTAAAACAATAAACAAAGCAGTGCAGTCTCACAATGAAAACAGACTTAGCAGTAAAACTTCTCTGCCCTTGAAAACTCACATTCACTGAAACAGCATTGAAACCCACATTCAAAGAAAATACATTTTGCTAGTTGCAGATAAAGATTAACTTTGGGTTTGGGCTGTTTTCAAATAACATGCCCCTTGCACAAGAAACATACACATGCTCTTTCATACACCTTCTGGATTGTATTAAATTATATTCCTTGTACAATACAGTACAGTTTTAGAGGGTGTTTTAAATTTATTGCTTTGAACTTTTTCCAGTAAACAATGAAACAAAATGCATGCACCAGTAATGACAAAACTGCCCAGTACAGAACATTCCCATCATAAAAGTCTACTCAGACTTCTACAGTCCACTAGTATCAGTACATATCAACAATCTCTGAAGAAGTAAAAGTCATCTAAATAATTCCACATTAAAGAGATCTGTAACTAATGAAGAGGTTGCTGCTAGCAAACAACTTTGTATTTCATTGTTTCATCTACAAATAAAGTGCCTGTTGCCCTTGAGGAATAAATTGCCGATCTTACACTAAAAAAATGATAAGCTAGCAATATTGCAATAGGGAATGGATGGCAAACTAATAACAGGTTCATAGTTACTAGGTATATTTGCCAAAAAGGAGTGCAGCATCCACCCCCTTTGCAACACAGTACAGTATCAGCAATGCATCTATCTACTGTGGGAGAAGAACCCATAGCCTTCTGCATCAAAAGCAAGTATACTACCTGTTGTGCTATTAACAATGCAAACAGACTCAGCATAAGCATCACTAAATGTTTGCTCCCCTGCAGCTCTCAGCTTCTTGTAAAATCTACTCACTCAGCTGTTTCTCTGAACTTTGCAGTACAAAGAAATCTGGAAAAAGCCAAAGTTTATTGGGGGGGGGGACAAAAGCCCAAAAACCAGGGACACATTTTAAACATTGCTTGTATATTGTCTGAAGGTTGCTAGAATAAAATGCTGTGCCTTAAACCTAGGACCCCGTACAAAACAGTCAGAGCAACATACCACTATGCCAAATAAGCTGTTTTGTGAAAGAGGAATACAGAAACTTAAATGGCTACCATTTAGTGAATTCAGTTCTCAGCACAGCTGTCAACCTCTTAGCACAAAACACCTGAACAAAGCCAATAATGGGTGAATACAGCCCCAAACATTCAGTGAATTCAGTTCTCACCATAGCTCTCAGCCTCTTAAAAAACACCCGGACAAAGCCAGTAATGGGGGAATACAGCCACCAAACATATTCAGTGAATTCAGTTCTTACCATAGCTCTCAACCTTAGCACAAAAATCCTGAACAAAGCCAATAATGGGGGAATATGGTCCCAAAAATAGGGACAAATTTCAAATATCCATCTTATACACTTAGAAAATTGCTAGAATAAAAGCTTTTGTGTTACCATGTACATTCTGAAGAATATGAAGTCTGATATTCAAATGCATGTCATTTTTAACATTTGTTAACCAGGAAAGTCTGACTTGGAACAAAAGCTAATTTTTACAGACAAATGTCTTTGTAAGATAGGAGGACACTAGAGGAAACCCACACAAACACAGGGAGGGCATGCAGACTCCACACAGAAGGTAAGGCACACCAGCTAACAATCAAACCAGAGAACCTATAGCTGTTAGGCAACAATGCTACCACTGCACCAATGCACTACTGCCTTTGCAAGGACACAAAAATACAGAAACCACAGATTTTATTACATTAGATTAGTACTAGGCTAACTGCTCTTTTGGGCCACTTGAAGTCTAGCCAGTTACCCCATGTGAGAATCAAACCCTGCACCTAGTGTCTTTAAGGTAAGCACCTTAACCATTATGTCATCCTCCCACCCGTGAGGAACAGAACAAGTATGAGGGAAAAATCTGCAATTTTTTTACAAATGGTGGTGGGTAGGGAATTCAGGCTCTTGCCACCTGGGCCCAAGATACAGGGTTCAAACCTGTTCTCTACCCATCACCATATAGCACTTGGGGCATTACACACACCTGCAATAATCATCTTGGCTGTCTCTGTAGCAGCATCCAAGTATAGGCTGTCCCCCTCCATCACAAACTGCACCAGCTAAAATAAACAGCCACACCCAGGCAGAGAGTAAAGTACAATAAGTATTATAGATCAGACTCTTTGCCTTGATAAACAGGCAGAGGTGATCTGCTCCAAACTTCAAGTCAACAGCAGTAAAGCCATAAATATCATATGTGTTTATCTTCCCCCAGGAAACAATATCAACCCACTTGAATGCATCCTCAGTTCACTCTCTACCCATCTCCCTCAAGAAACACTAGTCCTAGGCGATTTCAACATTGATTGGAATTCATGTAATAGTACAAACCCCACCTTCCATATAGACCTACATGGCTTTACCCAACTCATTCATAGTCCTACCAGAACCAATAAAACCAACAACAAAGAAACCACCTTAGACTGGATTCTTACTAATACTCCTCAACTAACCTATGAAGCAGGTATCCTCCCGGAAGACCTTAGTGACCACTCACTTACTTATGTAATCAGGCATAAAACCAGCCTAATCTTACCTACCACATACAGAACACTACGTTCAAAAAAACAATTTAACTCTGAACATTTTCTAGCTGAATTAATACAATGTAATTGGTCCCCACTCAAATTTCTCCCACTTAATGAAGCAGTAGAATACTTCAATTCTACTTTCTTATCAATCCTGGATCACCATGCCCCTAGTCGAACTATTAGAACCAAAGCTAAACCAGCTCCCTGGCTAACCAACAACACTAGGCAGAAAATCAATCTAAGAAACAAATCTTGGGCTAAATGGCGTTCCACTAAGAATCCAACTGACCACCAAAACTTCAGAGAGCTTAGAAACAGTACAAAAAAGCCATCCTGACAGGCAAAAAGAACTACTACCTTCAACTACAACAAACCTCCAAAAAGGAACCAAAAAAGTTCTGGGCCAGTATTAATAATCTCCTATCCCCAGGCCAGTCTATCACACCTAACCCTCATGATTCTAACCCAGATAATCCCACACAAATAGCCAATGACTTCAATTCATTCTTCACTCATACTATCCAAACTCTTGCTAGTCACCTAACTCCTGACCCCTCTAAGCTACTCCTACCTGCTTTAAATGCATCTCCTTCCTTTCATTTCCAACCTGTATCAACCTCCTTCATCTTATCACTGCTCAAAAAACTAAGACCTACCACCCCCTCTGCAGACAAACTTCCTGCTGAATTCTTACAAATAGGAGCCAATGCTATTTCCTATCCCATTTCTATACTGATAAATAGATCCATAAATGAAGGAATTTTCCCCTCTATCTGGAAGATATCTCACATCATCCCTCTACACAAAGGAGGCAAGTCTAATGATCTCTCTAACTTTCGTCCCATAGCACTTCTATCACCTATAGCTAAAATCATGGAAAATGTATCCACAAGCAACTTCTTAACCACCTTCTACATCACAACCTACTTGCAAACTGTCAGCATGGTTTCAGACCCTCCCACAGCACTACCACTGCACTACTCTCCTTTACCAACTCGATCAACTATAACCGCAGCAATAATTACCTATCATCAGCAGTCTTCATTGACTTATCTAAAGCATTCGACATGGTTAACCATAAACTTCTTCTACACATACTAAAATCTCTCTCACTTGATTCTTTGTCCTTAAACCGTCAGCAAGCAGTTCTCTGGAAAAATGTATTATCTAATCTCCTTCCTATTTCCTTAGGTGTACCGCAAGGCTCTATCTTAGGCCCCCTTCTATTTTCTAACTTTATTAATGACCTCCAATCAGCTATCCCAAACTCAACCTGCATCCAATATGCAGACGATTCTACTATAATCTGCACTGCCAATTCACTTAATGAACTCCAGTCACTCACCCAAAAAGCTTTTACCACTGTTGAACAATGGTTCTGCGACCGTTGCCTTCTCCTTAACGCCAAGAAAACCAGACTGCTATTGTTCTCTCCTTCCCATAAAACTGCTACACTCAATTTAACTCTTACTTCCGCTGACAATACCCTTATTTCTCCAGACACAACTACTAAACTATTAGGAATAACTATTGACAATAATCTCAGCTTTGACTCCCACATCAACAACACTATCAAACTAGTTAATAAAAAAATCGGATCCCTTTACAGAATCAAGCCCTTCCTTACACCTGAAGCAAGGACCACCTTAGCCAGATCTCACCTTATCTCTACTCTTCTATATGCTTCCCCCATCTAGACTAATCTGTCCAAAACAACCTCAAGAAACTAGCAACATCTTACTATAACATTGCTAGATTTGCTTCTGGATCCCCATTTAGAACTCACCATTGTCTGAACTTAAAACTACTAGGTTGGCTTGAACTTCCAAACCAACTCATTCTGCAACAGTTCTTAATAGCTCACAAGATCTTATACCATCCAACTAAAATACCTATACTCTCTAACCTCATTTCACCATACAACAACCTGAAACATCTATGCTCTTCCAAAAAACTACTGATTAATATAACCAAACCCTCTAACTCTGCAGGTGACAGTCTCTTTTCCAACTCTGTTGGAAAAATGTGGAACAATCTACCCTCTGATATCACATCTCTATCCTCTCTCCCACTTTTTAAAAGACAGTTGAAAATTCATCTCAACAAACACTGGCTTTGCTCCTGCACCAACCCAGCTTAACTCTTCCACTTCCTCTCATTCTATTATTTTTCCTTATTCTTACTATCTCTGCTCCCTTACCCTTGTAAGGTCTTCCTGATATAAAAACTTTATAGATATATGTTATCCCTCACATACTGTATAACTATAGCAAAAAAAAAAAAAAAAAAACTTTAAGAATTTTTTTTTATTATTTTTGCTCTGATTGTATTTGTGTACTTAGTATAATCACAACCTATTTCTCTACCTGTTTGTATTGTATTCCCTATCTTTGTTTAAACTTATCGTAACCATTGGAGCTTTTCTCCCTGGGCCTCTACTGAAAATGGACATATATCCAGCTAGACTAGCCCGGTCAACAAATGTAAAATAAATAAAATAAATAAGCATGCCATATCAGTTGTCTCTGTTTGCGTTTACAGACGCACAGCTTCCACAGCAGCAGGCTGTCCCCCTCTGCTCACAAACTGCACCAGCTTCTAAATCTAAAATAAAAACACCCAGGCAGAGAGTAAATGCAACAATCCACAGCTGTTTGCACACCCAGAGAGTAATCCCTGAGTATTGGCTGTCTCTGTTTGCGCCGGAATGCTCACTTCCAGTTTTCTGTTTGAATGTACCAAGACTGCTGACCTTGCAGTCCGATCCTCTTCCAGTCTATGCAGTTAGCACTGCATAGACTTCTGGAGCATCAGCAGTCTGCTGCCTTTTTCCTGAATCTGGACAGGGTAAGGCAGCAGTCTGGATTCACTTTCCATGTGCAGGTTAGGAGGATTAGGACTGTACCATTGTGGTTCACAGCTGGGGGGGGGGGCTGCAGTCCTGCAGTCCGATAGCACAAGCCACCACTGGCAATAATGCATCATGGCTAATAAGGCATATACACTTTTATGTGTACCCATAACAAATACAGGCAAGACAGCACCTTACACAGCATTACATAGCTACACTGTACTATATTCCCCTTGTGCAGCAGACCCATATTAGCATGCCCCTGCATAGATGGTATGGATGACAGGGATGTGGCACAGGTATCTTCATATGCACAGTGTGTTGTGTGGGTTTGCCAGTGGGCCTTATGGTTGACATCATGTGTGTGTGTTTGGAGGGGTTTTCTCTAAATGGGCTGTGCAAAGGTGCTGTGTGTGTCCGGAGTTGACCTGCCTGTGACACATATGTGTGTGTGTGTGTGTGTGTGTGTGTGTGTGTGTGTGTGTGTGAGTGTGTGTGTGTGTGTGTGTGTGTGTGTGTGTGTGTGTGTGTGTGCGTGTGTGTATGTATGCACACAGTCATGCCATGTGGCTGCCCTATACAGAGGTATGTGGGACAGCTGTGGATCATACATGGCAGGGTGCACAGTTCACCATCTCTGGCCATGGACATGGGAACTGGTCTTGCCAGGGGTCTCACTGCCACCAACAGGCCCAAGGCCAGATGCAGTACTGCTTTCCAATGGTGACTGTTGTCTGCTGGATCTGTGTCCCTGATGGGACCGGCCAGGACCACGAGCCCATGGCCTTTTCCATTGTGGTGTGGACAGCACTTCCCCTTCGGTAGTGCTGGTGATACTACCATTACGGGAGTATGAAGGTGCATGTCCCCGTAGACTCTCAGCTGATGTTGGTGCTGACTTACGTCCACATGGCCAATGTCCATCTCCCACCACATGCTGTAGCACAGACATGCCATGGTCGAGGATTGCCAAGGTATCACCCCACCATCTATTTGTGACCTCAGTATTTTGGCTTGTGGGATCAACAAGGTCATGTATGTTGCCGTGTAACCCAGGAAGAGTTGCATCCAAGAACCTGAGTATGTGTCTGGTGTTATATTCCCTACATGCCTGTGCATCCATGACAGCCCAAAACATGTGTCTGGTGACACCTGCTGTGGCACTTGCAACAGCAGCTTGATGGGTAGCAGTCCTCCTTCGAGCACCCCTGTCCATCTGCCTGTGTGGGACATCACCTGCACTCTGGCTATGGCTAGTGGCTACACTCACACTTGCCATAGTCACCACACTAGCCTGTTTAATGCCACCACCTGCCGATTGTCCATTTTCTGTGGCTGCTGGGGACAGGATATTTGTGGGCATTGTGACTGTGTGCGGGAACATTGTAGATGACTGTGGGATGCCAACCAATGGCACAAATTCAGTCCCTGACAACCCCACCTGTGCCCCATTATGACCACCATCATCATCAGAGTCTGCAGAGACAGTGATATCAGATTCTGAGTAAGAGGCACCACGACCACCATGTCCACCTGTGAGGGGAAGACAACATATGTAAAGTAATACCTGCACTATAATGTTTGCTGGTACACACACACACACACACACACACACACACACACACACACACACACACACACACATGCACACACATACACACACACACGTGCACATGCGCACGCATGTACACATACACAAACACACACACACACACATACAGGTGGGATGGCACAAAGACATTACACAGACCTCACAATAGCCAACTGGTGACATTCACAGCACAGTCAGACCACAACATACAAACACTGGACGGGCCCTCAACATCATGCAGTGCAGCCCTTTCCACTTAATGTTACTACTAATATACAACTCCGGGATATGTGAGTAGTGTTAGTAGGTGATGGGCCTTCACATAACATACATTGCAGCCATGTACACATTATTCCTGCTCACCTGTATAGCACAGTGGCAACTCCTACAGAACATACCTCTCTACTGTACAGAGTTTCACTGAATGTTTAGATGTGTGGCTCATATTTTTGGTCTGTTCCTCATAAATCCTGTGTTGACACATTACTGGATGATCTGAGGATTGACGACACTAATTAATGACATAATTTGAGTTTCACACTTCAAAACCTGCAGTAAATGTATGTTAAAACAAAATTGGTTACTCTAATAACTTTCTAAGCTTACAGTGGATATAATAAGTGTACACACCCCTGTTAACATGCCAGGTTTTTCTGATACATAACATGAGACTACATAAATCATGTCATGACATTTCCCACCTTTAATGTGACCTATTATCTGTGCAATCCAATAGAAGAGCAAACACATTAGTTAGGGGTAACATACAGAAAATGAAATATGTACAATAGGCTGGTTGCATAAGTGTGCACACCCTTAAACTAAACTTTGTTGAAGCAAGTTTTGATGTAATTTTAACAGTCAGTCCTCTTGGGAAGGTGTCTATCAGCATGGCACATCTTGACTTAGCAATATTTGCACACTCCCCCTTGCAGAATCCCTCTAACTCTGTCAGATTGTGAGGGCATCTCTTGTGCACTGCCCTCCTAAGGGCACCCCATAGATTTTTGATTGGATGTAGGTGTGGACTCTGGCTGGGCCATTCCAAAACATTGATTGTCTTCTGGTGAAGGCATTCTTTTTCTGATTTGGATGTATGGTTTGGGTCATTGTTGTGTGGAAAGGTGACATTCCTCTTCATCTACAGCTTTCTAGCAGGCACCTGAAGATTTTGGGCCAAAAGGGACTGGTATTTGGAACTGTTCATAATTCTCTCCACCTTGGCTAAAGGCCAACTTCTAGCTTATGAACAGCAACCTCAAAGCAGGACACTGCCATCATCATGCTTCACTGTGGGGATGGTGTTCTTTTGGTGATGCACAGTGTTGTTATTGTGCCAAAGGAACCTTTTGGAATTGTGGCCAATCAGTGCAACCTTTGTCTCATTACACCATAATACATTTTCTCTCATGCTTTTGGGAGACCTGATGTATTGTTCTTGAGAATTTAGCCACACATGGATGTTGTCCCGTGTGAGGTGAGGCTTCCATCTTCCAATCCTACCCCATAGGCCAGACATGTGGAGAATACGGGAGATTGTTGTCACATGTAGTACACAACCAGTACCTGCCAGACATTCCTGCAACTCCTTTAGTGTTGCTGTAGGTCTCCTGGTAGCCTCTCTGATCCGTTTGGGTCTTGTCTTTCAACACATTTGGAGGGCTGTCCACTTCTTTGCAATGTCACTTATGCCCAATTCTTTCACCACCTTTTGATGACTGTCATCACTGTGCTCCATGGTATATGCAATGCTGTGGAAATGTTTTTGTACCCTTCTCCAGGCTTATACCTTTCAACAATGACATCCCTTTGATGCTTTGTAAGTTCTATGCAAACCATGGCTGTTGCTAAAGTAGGCAACTGGGTAAATGTCAGGAAAACCCTAATAGGACAGCTGACCATTATTTGGTGTTAATCAAAGAGTCTGTAATTGATGGCAGGTGTGTACCCAAGAAGGCGTAATGCTGTAATTATATCAAAAGCTGATTCAACACAGTATTAGCTTCAGCCTGTGCACACATATGCATCTAGCTTCTTGCACATGTTTATGTGTCATAATTGTTCCCCTAACAGATCTGTTTGTTTTACAACAGAATTGTAGAGGCTATAGGTCACATTAAAGGTTGGAAGAGTTAGGAACTGTCTTATAGTTGTCTCATTTTCGTATATCACAAATACCTGGCATTTTAATAAGGATGTGTACACCTTTTATATGCACTGTATAAGACTAATTTTAAAATATGTCCCTAGTTTTTGGGCCTTTGTCCCCTCATTTTGTTAGTCTTTGTCCAGATTTCTTGCAATGACATGTGTGAGGTATACTACAGATATGTTACATCTCCTGCAAATAGACTCCTGTGATGACCACTGTGATACAATGCAGTTAACCCCACCACAAGTGAACAAGCACATATCGTAATATGGCTGAGAGTAATAGTTGTGTGCATGGTAACATGCAGACCCTAACATGCCTGGGGTACTGATGAGCCACAACAGGACAATCCCATACTCACCGACTTTAGGCTGCTGTCCCACATCCAGACCAGAAGGTCCTACGTAGTTGTGGGGGAGAAGTATTGTTAGCCGACTCACATATGGCATTGGCACAAAATTAATGCTACTTTTCTGCACATATACAGTACAAGCTCTGATAGTAAACAATTTGCTGTCCTTCACCATAGATGTGAACTTGTGTGCGTTACAAAACCCCACCCACAAATGAAGTTTTACCTGACATATGCATATAGATACTCTACAGAATCCAGTATAACTGCGACAGTATTCAATTGATGTACACTGGGGCCTTACCTGGATGCTCCTCGCCTGTTGTCTGGGTGCCACCCATCTTCATGACTTGTATTTCTTGGCTTGGCTGGTGTGTGGTGGCTGCTCAAAGGTTGGCAAGGAGCTCCTCTGTTGCTGTAAGTGGGGCCTGTGGTGCAGTACCCCCACCTGTAGTGGTACGGTCCCTGGCCATGGCAGCAGCCCTTTGCCTGCACGACGTATCAAGTCAGTTGCCCGATGCCTGACCTGATCGTATGTGCATCCATGGTGGCCCAAGTTGTTAACTCTGTGGACAAGGTCATCCCAAAGAGTGGTCCACTCCTGCAGATTGTGTTGGCCATGGCCAAACATCATCCCATAGTGCTGGATGATGGCATCCATGATGGTTGCATTTTCGGCTGCAGTATGTGCTGGTTGTCTTTGCCACTGCATGTCACCTGGAAGACATAAATAGGGAAACACATCACAGGACCTCATACATTGGTCAAAGTTATTTACAGAACATGCACATCAACATTGACTATCATTAGCCACCACTTACAAACACATCATACCCCTGTCATCTACAAGCACAATATGAACCTGCATTGCACTCCTGGCCCTGATGTGTCGTGTTCCCCCCATTGAGGGCCTGTACATTGCATAACCCACCATTCATCATTCACCTTTGTGTAGAGGGATGACAGTGGCTGTCTTCCTTGCAGGTGTAATGTCAATGGTGCTCAGGCGTTGCTTGTGTACAGTGTTTAGTGGAGCTGGGAGCATATGCCTGAATTCATGTAGGATGCAGACAGGAATGCTATCGGGTCCCATGGAGACATACTTTTGTTGACTTTGAAAAGGCATTATGCACCTGCTCCCTGATGATGAGGGGAGGGGTGTAGGTGCTGTGCATATCCACCTATATTGATGGTGGGACAGGGGGATAATGTTTGCCCTTAACCTGTCTGCAGCACTTTGGCTATAGCTATGGTGTGTGTGTGTGTATGTGGTGTGATTGATCACCATTACAGGGTGGGGTGGGTTGTTGCCTCTGAGATTGAAGACATATGTGAAGATGGCCTTGTGATTGGCCTTGGTGGATGTGGCCAATTTGTACTCATAGTTGGCCTTACAGTAATTCACGTGTGACCTTATATGCTCATTCAGGCAAAGGTTGACTTGCTTCCAAGTTGGTGCCTGCTCCTACTTGGCCCTGTACAGCCAATATAGTAACCGATTATGTGGTCTGTGCATTGCTGCTGTCCAGCAAAGGGGATTACTCTACCTTGGTGTTGGCAGGTTTTACGAGTGAGGTATTGCTGAGTCTATACAGCTATGTAGGTGCTCATATAGCTGTTTGTAGTAGGCATGGACACAAGGTCATAACACAGTTGGACAGCTCTCCAATTTCAACCTGATAATCATGCTTATTCTAGTACCCATGTCTGTGTCAGGGCAATGCAACAATCAGTAGCTGCAGAAATGTATGTCTGCTGGATGCACAGAAACTAAGATTACACAGATATACAACATGTACAGCTTATTTACCTGACATTTTGCATCTCATGTTTGTTATGAGGCTTCCAGATACACCTACTCATACATACATGTGCACAGGTAATACCTGATATACATTTCTGTTCGATGTCAGTACAGCATACTGTATTTGCAATCTTGCTGCTCAGTCATACCTCTCAACCTGTTAGAGCAGGACATCTGGAGGATGCCGCACATACATGGGGGGCAATGGCCCAAAATTAGTGACACTTTCTTAATATTGCTGTAACAAACTTAAAAGTCATTTGATAGCACAGTAGCCTTTGTGTTTACAGAAATACCCTGGAGGATGTCCGACACTCATATGTATGCTAGTATGTTCTAATGTCAGTCTTCACAGATTTTCCAATGATTTGCCAGATATAACACAACTCTATGAGTAAATGACTACAAATATGAGGCACACATATGGTCAGTGTGTATAACACTGGACAGTTGAATGGTATGAGCTTAGTATATCACATGCAGTTCAACAAGCAGGTCTGCAACAGTAGTTTACTATGCAAATACCCTATATAGATCTCTAAGATTTTTGAGGCAAACATGTATATCATAGTTGTATCCACAAGTAACATATGGATATCTACGACATCCCTACAGCTGCCCCAGCAGTGTCACAGGCAGTATTGTTCAATAGACACTCCAGTAGTAGTCATATGTGAGACATTCCTTCCTGGGGTGACTCAGGGGCCTAAGCTGTGATCCATGTCACTGCAGACAGACCCAGATGATATGGACATAGGTGCTGATCAGCACTATATCAAAACAGCAAGTCTTGTTGAGACATATATGTTTAACATCCTATATCCCATTATTGCATACCCCTTAATACATTCCACTACGTGCTTACCTTTTTGACATACCTTTTTTTCTCCCAAGTATTGTTGGTTTGAATTCCAGTTCCTGGTTCTGTTACTGTCTGTGTGTGTGTGTGTCTCTCTCTCTCTCTGTCTACACATGTAGAGGTATAGACCTGATTTGCATAGGCAGCAGCTTGCCTTTTGTGGGTAATGCTCATGAGCAGGTGATGGCCTGTGCACCAGTTGGTGCCCCCCACTTGCTAATTGCATGCAAAACAGCTGTTTTGTTATTCTTATAGCCAATGGCATGGCAACACACTCCTATAATTGAGTACTTCATGTGGGCGTTGCCCCTTTTCCTTGCCTGTGAGAAGGACATCATGGAGGTGTGTGAACAACGGCATCACAGAGGGTAGTTGGAAATACCTTTTACAACAAAACATGTGGAGACAGTCCAACAAAATGGGGGCGAAGATACCAGACTTAGGGACAAAATGTGAGTATTGCTGTTATACAGCTGGATTCATGCTAGTTTAACAGGGTTTGTGTGGACATGGATATTCTGCATGGGTCTCAGTGTGACAGTGTTATGTGGTTGACATAACTCTCAACTGTAGGGCTATCCACAGAATGGCCAGAGGTTTGACTCTCACATTTGGTCTATTCCTCTGACAGTTGTTGTCCTCAGCAAATCAGTAGCATACCCTGGGTATTGCAGTCAGTAAATGCTAACTTCCATTTGTGTTTCTGACTTCATATCCCTTAATTAAGATACGATACAAGAAACCCTGTAACACCAGCAACTTGCTCGGTTTATAACAGCAATATTTCAATTATGCCCCTGTTTTTGGATCTCTGTCCACCAATTATGTCAGTCTTTGTCCAGATGTCATGCAGTAAGAGGTTGATAGGTATGGTATATCATTAGTTAGTGCCTTCCTTCCTCATATCATCCCAGTAATGTAGCAGAATGCCAGACATGTTATGAGGAAGAGGCCATATATATGAGGACAGAGCCTGGACATTCTGTGGAAATCTGTACAGTTGAGGGGTCTGTGTATGTGTAGCAATTGTTAACAGACTGTCAGGATTGTGTAGCATTATAGTGTGTAAATGTTTTCTGCGCTGTGTAGGGAGGGGGGTACATTTAAGTGTCATGTCTCCTTTTCTATCTGACTGTGCATGCTGCTCCAGTTTCTGGTGGTCTATCGACTGTATATGTTTGTAGGGGCAGACTAAGACATGTTCCGTACCACCGCAGGAGTCAGACTACACGTGACATGAGGCAGTATATGTAGGGGTAGTGCGCGAGTGCCAAACATGATATTTATGTTCACACACTTATTATACTCTACTGTTCAATTAGCTTACCAGTATGTCACTGTGACTGTGGTGAAATTGGTTGTGGGTATGCAGGCTCATACCGGTGACTGTTATTTACTACTGTTACATCCCTGTAGTGCCTGATATATTTGCAAATGCATGTGTAATTCCCCATAGCTGACTTGGGGTAGTGTTCTATCAGTCTGACTGTAGTTTGGATGGTGCTTGGTGACATGCTAAGCAGTTCAGTGTGCTTTCCCTAATGTCATGCTATGTCCAGATATTCATAGGATGTCCAGTTATCTGGCTCATATCTTTGGTCTGGTCCCCATAAGTGTTTTGTTTGTCTGACAAAGCAGTGGGATGATGTGAGTATTTCAGGCACTAACTAATGAGAAGCAATTGAGTCTTGGAGTTGTGCTATTTCAGTCAATATATGTTAGAACAGACGGTGTTACTGTTGCAACTGTCTCCGCTTATCTAGTCATGTATTTCAGGGTCTATATCGGAACATCGAATGACAAAAATATCGAAGCATACAACATCGAACACAGAACATCGAACACACATAACCACAAAAGTGCAGAATTCTGAAAACAGAAGTCACAAACAAAAACACTTGGCCATCCATTCACCTAACCATAACACACATCTTTTTGGACTTGTTGGCTGTTGGTGAAGCACCCACCAAGAGGAGAAAACGCTGAGAGAAGAAAGGAGCCACTTTTGAAATTTTAAGTATTTTGCTTCAGATTATTTGTTAAGTTTTTCTGCATTGCCACCTACTTTTGAGCATTTTCTGGCTTGTTAAACTTGATTTCTGTGTTGGTAACTGTATTTAGAACACAACTTAGAGCTGATTACGGAATCTCCTGCCTGCACTTATTTTTAAAATCGTTTTTTTCTTAAAACTTGCATTTTATCTGTCTCTGGCCTAGCACTCAAGTGTGGGGTAATTTACTGCACTGTTCTAACTTGTTGATACTTGTGAACTTCTGCTTTCCTTAAAAAAAAAAAAAAAATCTTGCTTTTTTCCCACTTTTCTGAGATTTAAAAAAGTTCAGTTACAGATTTGCTGTTCTGAACTGTTTGTAAGTTTGTTGGAGGCCATTGTTTGCTTGGGCTAATGGGAAGTCTCTGTGTTCATCAGTGGCAGTGATAAACATTGAGCAGCCTGCCTGCCCCTGTGGGAGTGGTTACTGCCTTGAAACTGTAGTTTTATTGGCCATTTTGGGTCAATTCCTAACTCTTTGATCTCCCTCTCTTAAAACCCGGTTGCCTCATGGTTTTTGGTGTTTTTTTGGACTTGTCGGCTGTTGGTGAAACACCCACCAAAAGGAGAAAACGCTGAGAGAAGAAAGGAGCCACTTTTGAGATTTTAAGGATTTTGCTTCAGATTATTTGTTAAGTTTTTCTGCATTGCCGCCTACTTTTGTGCATTTTCTGGCTTGTTAAACTTGATTTCTGTGTTGGTAACTGTATTTAGAACACAACCTAGAGCTGATTACTGAATTTCCTGCCTGCACTTATTTTTAAAATCGTTTTTTTCTTAAAACTTGCATTTTATCTGTCTCTGGCCTAGCACTCAAGTGTGGGGTCATTTACTGCACTGTTCTAACTTGTTGATACTTGTGAACCTCTGCTTTCCTTAAAAAAAATAAAAAAAATAAAAAAATCTTGCTTTTTTCCCACTTTTCTGAGATTTAAAAAAGTTCAGTTACAGATTTGCTGTTCTGAACTGTTTGTAAGTTTCTTGGAGGCCATTGTTTGCTTGGGCTAAAGGGATGTTTCTGTGTTCATCAGTGGCAGTGATAAACATTGAACAGCCTGCCTGCCCCTGTGGGAGTGGTTACTGCCTTGAAACTGTAGTTTTATTGGCCATTTTGGGTCATTTCCTAACTCCTTGATCTCCCTCTCTTAAAACCCTCTTTTGCGCGGTTTTGCACGTTTTTGCACATAGCGCAACATCGGGCAGCGCCGCCTAATTGGGTTTAAACTATTCCTGGCTCCACAAAGTCTGCTCTTCACTTTTTCCCTTAGAACTACTCTATCTCTCAAATTAAACACCATATTCTCATTCTAAAGCCCCTCACTGGTCCAAATAAGTAATTTTACAAGTTAGCACTAATAAACCATAAGCACTACTTACTCTTATACTCTCTATGATTACCTTGTCTCCTATTGGTCCATTTTAATTCAGTTTCCTATATCACTCTAGCATGTCCAAAGGTCAGTCAATGGTTTCCTTTCCAGTCCAGCTGGTGAATCTGGGAATTTTGAGGCAATGTTACAACTGTCTCATGTACACGGACAACCCTCTCATCCTCCAAACGGGTTCAAATATATGTGAGAGATGCAACCGTATAGCCAAACTGGAGGCTGAGCTCTCTCATCTCAAAACTGGTGCAACCAGTCAGGAGGAGAAGGTAACCTCACACAACACAATTCCAGTATCACATAGTCCCACCACAACAGCGAACCAAACACATAAAAACACAAAAACATACTTGGAGGCTCTAAATAAAAATCTACCTAAGCAACAGAGACCTCCAAAGCAGACATCCAAGCAAACGCTACCCCAAAATAAAACACGTACAACACATAGCACACAAAGTCAGTGTGCCAAGCAGTCACAGCCCTTAAGGCTGAATAACACACCTGATACTCTTGTAATAGGTGACTCTATTGTCAGACACACTGATGTCCCACTCACCAGGCTGAATAAAGAGAAGGTCACAGTGAGCTACCTGTCGGGCGCTAGGATCCGCCACATAACGCAAGCACTCAGGTCACTCCAAAGCAAATACAAATATGACTCAGTCATTGTACATGCTGGCGTGAATGACCTGAGACGTACCTCCCTCGACTACATGAAAAGAGACATAGAGGAGCTCTCTGATCATGTAGCCCAGGCTGGTATGACCCTGACTTTGAGCAGCATCTTACCCTCACCTAGAATGATGCCACAGTATAAAGATAAAATGATCAATTTTAACAATTGGCTAAAATTTTGGTGTCATTCAAAGGGGATCCAGTGTCTGTCAGCCTGGGATGACATGCTCGACAAGCCATGTTGCTTCGCTAGGGACGCCTTGCACCTGTCACCCCTGGGCTTTCAGATATTGGCAAAGGATCTTGCCACCCCATAGTGCCTTTTTTAGGCAAGGCTCAAAAGTCAAATCCACCTCCATAGACAGCACAAGGAACAAGAAACTAAGGGTAATGCTGCTAAATGCCAGAAGTCTTAACCTCAAGATGCATGCACTCGAAGCTCTCCTCAGTATGGAGAACATCGATATCTGTGCAGTGACAGAAACCTGGTTTAAGGCTCCAGAGAGCACCCCAGCACTACCAGGTTATACCTCATATCATGCTTTTCGGCCCCAAAACCTGGACCGAACCACAAAAGGTTCATAGGTTCATAGGTTCATAGGTTCATACTAGGCTATCTGCCCGAGGGCATTTACAAGCCTAGCCCATCGTTTTGTGGCTTACGCCACACCTTTAGTATGGGGAACTATACCCATTATTTTGCTGTGCCTCTGTCGAGCAGTGACACTGAGGTAATCCCAGGGGTATATCTGCGATCTCCCATCCAATGGTCAAGATTTCTCTTGAACAAGGCCAGCGAGGTGCTCTGCCTCACATATACCGGGATTTTGTTCCACAGCATAGGGAGTCTTTGGGTGATGAATCTATCCCTCCAGCACGTCCTATTAATAGCCGTGTCAAGGTTTAAGTCTCCGCCTTGTGGCTCTGATGGATCTAGATTTTTGAGGTGAAGCATATTCATCAAATCTGGGTTTGACATGGCCTTGTATGTTAGGCAAAGGTCACCTCTGAGCAAGCGGTAGCGACTGAATAGAGCTGGAGTTCTTTCAGTCGGGCAGCATAGGACAGATTTTTGAGACCCTTTATCCTTTTGGTGAGGAACTTTGTGGCCTCTCCAGCTGCTGCAAGTGTCGGGTCAGATACATTCGAATGGGGCATTGTACTCAATCATTGGTCTGATGAGTGATGAGTAAAGGGAGACTATGACCTCCTTTGATCTAGATGAGAATCCCTTCATGATAAGGTGGGCAATGTAGAAGGTCTTCCTAACTACTTTAGCTACATGGGTGTCGAATGACAGACTACTATCAACCTGGGTCCCCAGGTCCCTGATAACTTCTTCTGTGCTCAGTGGATTGCCACCTATTTGGTAGCTAGGGGTAACCTTGTTTTTCCCGAAGGGTATGACTATGCATTTTTGGCATTTAACTTTAGGCCGTGGCTCTGGCACCAGTTATCCGCTTCTGTGAGACCCTTCTGAAGGATATCTGTGTCAGATGTGTTTTCTACTATGGCGCCCAGTTTGCAGTCATCTGCAAACTTTGTCAGCCATAACCCTCCTGTGTTTGCTTGTACTTGGAAAAGTAGATGCCAAACAAGAGTGGGCCCAGGACTGAGCCCTGTGGGACACCACTTGTGACAGGCTTTGAGTCTGACATGGCGCCAGCAGCTCTGACCCTGTGGGTTCTGTCACTCAGCCAGTTTGCAACCCATCTTGTGATGTATGGGTTGACATTTAAGCTGATGAGTTTTTCAATGATACCCGAATGGGGTATTGTATCGAAGGCCTTAGCCAGATCGAGGTAGGCTGTATGGACTGCCTTTCCCTCATCAATGGCTTTGGTGACTGTTTCGAAAAAGTCAACCAAGTTTAAAAGGCATGATCTGCCTTTGACAAAGCCAAACTGGGTTGGATCCAAAGTCTGCAAATTCCCTATGTCTTTATTTATGAGGTCCATTATGATCCTCTCCATGGCTTTGCAGATAAGGCTTGTCAAGCTAATGGGCCGGTAATTTCCAGGGTCGGTGGAGGCACCACCTTTGTGAAGTGGTACCACAGTTGCAGTGCGCCACTCCCTGGGTACGTATCCAGAGGTAAGACTTTGATTAAACAGCTGTCCTAGCTGTGGGTTTAATTCTTCATTGAGTTCATGGAGCACACAGCCGGGGACACCATCAGGTCCCATGGATGCTGTGTTTTTTGCTTTGGAGAGAGCAGTTCTCACTTGGGCTGGAGATGTTTGAGGGGCTGCAAACATTTGGTACAGATATCTCTCCTTTTGGGGAGGGGAGAAGTTTGCACTGAACCTGTCAGCCAGTATGTTGGCAATGTCTGTAGGATCAGTAATCTTCACATCATTTTGAACTAGCTCTGAGCATATCTGGGAGTTTCCTCCCAGGTTTCTAACATAGCTAAAGAAGGCCTTATGATTGTCTTTTGAGTCTTTAGCTATTTTTCTCTCGAAATTTGCTTTGGATGATTTTATGAGAGCTCTTAGTTTTTACTTATAGTGATCAAGGGTGTCTTACCTTTTAAGGATTTTGCTCTATCTTGCAGTAGCTTCCTCCTTTTGTTGTAGAGTTTGTTTATGGCTGGGGTCCACCAGACTGGACGCTTGCCTTTGGTACAAAGAGTCTTTGTTTTGCTTGGGATTGCCTTATCCATGCAGTCCTGCAGGTGCTGGTAGAAGGCATTTGTAAGTGATTCAGTGGCTTGAGTACTGTTTTCCGCCTCGGGGCCTTAAAGGAGACCACACTAGTCTTTAGAAGTGTGAAGTCAGCTTTTGAGAAGTTCTTTACTGTGGTCTTTTTATTTCAGGTGGGGTGGGATGAGGACCTCCAGCGAGATTAGTTTGTGGTCTGATCTCACCAGTGAGGGGTACACCTCTGGTGTTGAACATTGTGCTCCCATGTTCGTGATGATGAGATCAAGTATGTTATCTCCTCTTGTGGGATGGTGACTAGTTGTTCCATGGCATTTGAGTTTATGAATTCCAGGAACTTTTGGGCTAGGGTGTTTGGGCTTGAGTAGTATTCCCAGTCTATATTAGGGTAATTGAAGTCACCTAGTATGATGGTGTTTGGTGATACATTTATCCCTCTAGTGTTTTCAGGAAGGCCATGTGAGGTTCCTGAGTTTGTGAGGGTGACCTGTAACATGCTACAATTTGCAGAGCAGTCTTGCCTATGGTTAATTGCACCTGGATGGTCTCAGATGCATCGTGCGTTGCCACCAGTCTTGAGGTGTGGGTGTCCTTGATGAATATGGATAACCCCCTCCTTTCTTGGTATTGTCCAGATTTTGGGGCCGGAACGCATGATATGAGGTAAAACCTGATAGCGCTGGGGTGCTCTCAGGAGCCTTGAACCAGGTTTCTGTCACAGCACAGACATCGATGTTCTCCATACTGAGAAGGGCCTCGAGTGCATTTTGAGCTTTAGACTTCTGGCATTGAGCAGCATTACCCTTAGTTTTTTCCTTTTTGTGTTCTAGGGTGGTAGGTTTAGAATTTGAGCCTTGCCTAAAAAGGCACTATGGGGGTGGCAAGAGCCTTTGCCAATATCCGAATCCCAGGGTGACAGGTGCAAGCCGTCCCTTGCGAAGCAGCGTGGCTTGTCCAGCATGTCATCCCAGGCAGACAGACACTGGATCCCCTTTGAATGACACCAGTGTTTAAGCCAATTGTTAAAGCTGATCATCTTATCTCTGTATTGTGGCATCATTCTTGGTGAAGGTAGGATACTGCTCAAGGTCAGGGTCATACCTGTCTGGGCTACATAATCAGAGAGCTCCTCAATGTCTCTTTTCATGTAGTCCAAGGAGGTACGTCTCAGGTCGCTTACACCAGCGTGGACAATGACTGAATCATATTTGTACCTGCTGTTGAGAGACCTGAGTGCTTGCGTTATGTGGCGGATTCTAGCGCCCGACAGGCAGCTTACTGTGACCTTCTCCTTACTCAGTCTGGTGAGCGGGACGTCAGTGTGTCTGACTATGGAGTCACCAATGACTAGTGTGTCTGGCATTGTGTTTGGCCTTAAGGGCTGTGACTGTTTGACACTCTGACTGTGAGGTCTATGTGTTGCAGGTGTTGTGTTCTGAGGTGGTGGTTGTTTGGGTGTCTGCTTTGGTGGCCTCTGCTGTTTTGGTAGATTTTTGATCAGAGCCTCCAGTATGTCTTTGTGTGTTTATGTGTATGATTTGAGGTTGTAATGGTAATATGTGAGACTGGGTCTATAGTGTGTGTGGTAACCTCCTCCTCCTGACTGGTCTTGCCAGTCCTATGTTGAGAGAGCTCAGCCTCCAGTTTGGCCGTATAGTTGCATCTCTCGCATGTATTTGTGTTTTGTGGGAGGAGGAGAGGGTTGTCTGTGTACATGAGGCAATTGTAACATTGCCTCAATATTCCCAGGTTCACCAGCTGAGCAGGAGAGGACACTAGCAACTGATCCCTCGACATGCTAGAAGGAATAGACAAAAAAAACTTTAAAAAAGATTCCGGGGGACGTGGGTGACCGAGAAATGGGGGGTTGCCTTTTTGGGGTACTATCTATGACAAGAGTGCCGTATCAAGGTAATAAGTACTGTAGGAGCAAGTGCTACGTTTAACAGATAGAGAAGGAGGGGGAGTTTCCATATTTATCAAGGATATCCACACCTCCAGGTTAGTGGCATTGCACGAAGTATTGGAGACCATCCATGTGCAACTGACAGTGGGCAAGACTGCTTTTCAGTTTATAGCATCCTACAGACCACCCTCTCAAAGTCAGGAATCCCACTCGGCATTCCTGAAAACATTGGAGAACATGAAGATCTCTCCGAACACCATTATATTGGGCGACTTCAACTACCCAAACATAGACTGGGAGCATTACTCAAGCCCCAGCACCTTAGCCCAAAGGTTCCTGGAATTTATAAACTCAAATGCTATGGAATAACTAGTCACCACTCCCACAAGAGGGGAAAACATACTAGACCTTTTCATTACCAATATGGGGACTCTATGCTCCATACCAGAAGTATATCCCTCATTGGTAAGATCAGACCATAAATTAATTTCACTGGATATCCACATCCCGACCCCACCCCCATCCCAGAAAACCAGAGTGAAAAACTTCTCAAAAGCGAACTTCACACTTCTCAAAACTGAAGTGGAATCCTTCAAGGCCCCAGGGCCAGTGGAAACTACGGCCCAAACTGCAGAATCCTATATAAAAGCATTCTACGGACATCTCCAGGAATGCATGGATCATGCTATCCCAAACAAAATCAAGACCCAATCATCCAAAGGCAGGCGTCCAGTCTGGTGGACCCCAGCCATAAATAAACTGTACAACAGAAGGAGGAAGCTAGTACATGATAGAGCAAAATCCCTAAAAGGGAAGGCATCTCTGATCAGTACTAGCAAAAAATTACGATCCCTCATAAAATCCTCCAAGGCCAGCTTCGAGAGAAAAACTGCACAGGACACTAAAGACAATCATAAGGCTTTTTTCAGTTATGTTAGGAACCTGGTATGCAACTCCCAGACTTGTTCTGAGTTGATTCTAAGCGACAAAAAATACACTGAACCCACAGACATTGCCAATATCCTGGCAGACAGGTTCAGTGCAAACTTCTCCATCCCCTCCCCCCCAAAAGAGCAAGTATCTATCCCAGCAGAGTGCAGCCTCCCAAACATCTCTGATGCTCAGGTGAAGGCCGCCCTCTCCAAAGCAAAAAACACTGCTTCCATGGGACCAGATGGCATCCTGGGTTGCATCCTACATGAACTCCAAGAAGAACTAATCCCTCAAGTAAAACTGCTGTACAATCTCAGCCTCACTACAGGATATGTGCCCAAAGAATGGCGTACAGCAACAGTGGTCCCACTCCACAAAGGTGGCGCCTCTGCGGACCCTGGAAACTATCGCCCCATAAGCCTGACTAGCCTAGCCTGCAAGGCTATGGAGAGGATCATCATGGAACTCATAAACAAAGACATTGGGGACCTACAGACACTAGATCCTACCCAATTTGGCTTCGTCAAGGGCAGATCCTGCCTTTTGAACCTGGTCGACTTCTTCGAAACAGTCACCAAGGCCATAAATGAAGGGAAGGTAGTCCACACAGCCTATCTGGACCTCGCAAAGGCATTTGACACAATACCCCACTCGGGCATCATAGATAAGCTATCCAGCCTAAATATAAACCCCTATGTCACAAGATGGGTCACAAACTGGCTCAAAGACAGAACCCACAGAGTCAAAGTTGCTGGAGCCATGTCAGACTCGAAACCGGTCACAAGTGGCATCCCACAAGGTTCTGTCCTGGGACCTATCTTGTTCGGTATTTACTTTTCTGAGGTACAGGCCAACGTGGGAGGACTATGGCTCACCAAGTTCGCAGATGACTGCAAACTGGGCGCCATAATCGACTCTCCAGCTGACACAAACATCCTTCAAAAAGGTCTCGCAGAGACGGATAACTGGTGCCAGAGCCATGGTCTAAAGCTAAATGCCAAAAAGTGTATAGTCATACCCTTTGGCAAAAACAATATGCCCACAAATTACCACATAGGTGGTAACCCATTAAGTACAGAGAAAGTAATTAGGTATCTGGGGACCCAAGTTGATAGCAATCTCTCCTTTGACAACCACATTGCCAAAGTGGTTAGAAAGACCTTCTACATAGCCCACCTCATCATGAAAGGATTCACATCTAGATCAAGAGAGGTAATCGTGCCCCATTATTCATCCCTCATCAAGCCCATCATAGAATACAATGCCCCCTTTGGGATGTACCTTACCCGACACCTACAGCAATTAGAAAGACCCCAAAAGTACCTCACCAGGAGGATCAAGGGATTCAAACAGATGCCATATGCTGCTCGGTTAAAAAAACTCCAGCTCTACTCAGTTGCATACCGCCTACTTTGAGGCGATCTATGCCTGACATATAAAGCTATGTCCAACCCAGAATTAATGGACATGCTCCACCTCAGTAAATCTAAATCCCTTAGAGCCACGCACTCAAGGGACTTGAACCTCAGCGCAGAAATAAATAGAACATGCTGGAGGGACAGATTCATAACCCAGAGGCTCCCTTCGCTCTGGAATAGAATTCCAATTCATGTTAGGCAGAGCACCTCACTGACTCTCTTCAAGAAGAATCTTGATGAGTGGATGGGGGATCATAGGTTTGTCCCAGGGATTACTTCCGTGTCACTATTAGACAGAGGCACAGTAAACTAAACTTTAAAAAGGGCACAGTATACTCAAATCAAGGGGTGGCATAAGCCAAACACAATCGGGCTAGGCTTATAAATGCCCCAGGGCAGATAGCCTAGTATGAACCTATGAACCTATGAACACCAAACACCATGCCTCTTAAACTGTCAAAACACAACCCAGCCACCTAATGAGTACTTTACTCTGCTCAACAAAAAGTTTGTTTGTTTGTTTGTTTGTGCCTTTTGGCTTTTCCCAGTTAGGGCTTGCCACAGCGGAATTCCAGTCCGCTAATGATTGGTAGTGGATTTTTACGTACCGGGTTACCAGCCCTGATGCACAACCTTCAATGAAGGCACACCCCATTCATGTATGCCTCCACACAGAAGACGTTCTAGCTGAGAATTGAACGGGGCAACATCTTGCTATGAGGTGACAATGCTACTGCAGCACCACCACTGCAGTGCTCAACAAAAAGTAAATATGAAAAACAAAACTAGCATACTACCACAGAACAATAACCAAACTACATACACACTATCAAAAAACAACAGAATATTTACATTATTAACTACTAAAACACACAATCTACAACCTATTAACTACTAAAACAATCTACAACCTATTTCTTATGTGGGGAGCTTCACCCCCCACAGCCCCTAACATGGGGGGCTGTGACCTCCACACCCCCCTACTTAAATATACCAACTCTGAGATTGCACCACAGTGGAGGTAATACATTCACATGTATCACTCCGATGTTATGTGTCTTGCTTACCCTGCTATTGCACAGTGATTCATAGCAGACTTTCTTCACATTTCCCAGTGACGTCAGGGTGTTGAACTTTGCATGGGCCAACTATGGCAGTCTGGGGTTTCCATTTTCGGAATTTTGAGCATTCGGCATTGTTCGCATTTGAGGTTTAGTGTTCGATGTTGTGCGATTCGACATTCTGCGTGTTCAATGTTCTAATATACACCCATATTTCACATATATTCCTATTTTCATGGCTTTCTCTCCCCTCTTTTTCAGGCTTGGTCTAGATGCATTGCACTAAGGGGTTCTGATCATGCCTCTTAACTGGCTGAATTGCTGCAGAACATCCAAGTTTATTGCTCATATTTTCTCTGTTCCACAAATTATTCTAATTTCTCTGGTAAATCACTGTGATGATGTGAGGATTTCTGTCAGTAAATGATGACATAATATCAGTTCCAGACCTCATATCCTTCAGAACATGCATGCTGAAACAAACCCTGTTATTCAAGCAACTTTCTACATTTCTAAGAGCAATATTTGAAATACATCCCTAGTTGTGGCCCATTGTTCCCCCATTTGTATAGCCTTTGGTCAGATTTCTTGCACTAACAGGTTGAGAGGTATGGTTCTGAGATATGAGTGCACTACATGTTTTATATATATATATATATATATATATATATATATATATATATATATATATATATGTGTGTGTGTGTGTGTGTGTGTGTGTGTGTGTGTGTATATCTATATAGCTACTAATATATTTTTCAAATATATGTATCTCCATACATGTATATCTGTGTATGTATATATACAAAACCTGAATGATTCCACAGAGCTTTTTCCCTACAGTTGAATGACTCTACTGCATGATATGTTTGAAAAAGCATCAGAAATTCCTACAGCTCAAATGGTGTAGTGGTATATTTTTCTGACTATTGTCGTGTACATAGTCCTGGGTTTGAGACTTAGCAGGGCTGGTTATTTTGTTGCTAGGCAGAACAGTGGCTAATGGAGACAGAGTGATTAAAGCAGTTTTAAGTGGCTTTAAGCTGGCTTGCACAATGTTAAGTGATGCCAACATACTGTTAACTGTACAGATGCTTAATCTGTTTTGGCTTCACTTAGCATCATTCAAACTCGCTTACTCCCTCTTACTCCCACTTACACCCATGCCAATTCCTTTAAAAGAAAAGAAAAAGGAGTTATAGGAAAGTGGTGAGAAAGGGACATGCAGAGGGAAAAACAATATGAAAGGCAGCTAGGTATGTGCAGGACAGGTGTAGGGAAGAGCTGTGCATTTGTATGAAATTTGGAGGTGAATTTGGACACTCAAACCCCAGAGAGAAGGGTGAGGACAACAGAAATGTGTTGTCAACCCAATTGGACCAGATTACATGTGTCCAGTGGACACCTGTGTGAAATGGACAGCTATGTAAGGGGTGATGATTGTTTTGGGGACAGATGCCCTTTTTATCTTTGTTAAGGTGAAAGTGAGATGTTGGGGAAGGATTGTAGGTATGTCTGAGGAGGTAGGTTGTATAGAGAGACAGACAAGACAGACAGTGTATGACGCATGTGGGGGGTAAACACCTTGGATGGGGAGGGTGTTTGGGAATCAAAGGCCCCTGAGCCCCCATATGGATATGGTGGGACTGACATCCAAACCTGCAGGCAGTCATGACTGCACCTTCACAGCCCTGATGGTGGCTGTGCTGGGGAGTGGACAGGAGGGGCAGCCTGCTACTCAAAGTGTACCAGGTGTCCCTCCATCTGTTGCAGCTGGCCACCCACCTCAGAGCGGATGACACTGCGCACCATACCCTGGAACTGACAGCAGATGATGGGCTCATCTCCACGCCTGCCCCCAAGTGGTGCAGGGATTACAGGAGATGAAGCTCCATGGTGGGTCCCAGGTGTGCTGGGACCCGGTGCCACAGCCAGATGGGGAGAGACAGATGGATCTGCTGGGATCGGCCTTCCCAAATGTGCTATGGTGTTGAGGTTTTCTAAGATACATTGCTTAGTCATGAACAAAACATTTCAATATTAGATTTAAAGGCATGCATGGGTGTTCAATTAACCCAAAACAACAGATGTGAAACAGTTGCATAGCAAACAGAACACATCTATAACTGGAACAACAGTAAGCATTGTAACAGCATGCCAGTGACAATGATGGCAACAGGCCACCAACAATGGCATTTGAACAAGGTATATTAACATGCAACCAATTAATTATATGAAGAATAATGCAACACATGTCCCAACATTAGGTTTGTTAACAACATACCTGTTGTATATGAATAATAATTAGTGATGCAGATGAGGGGTGGGAGAGAGAAGAAAAGTCCATTAACAACTGCATAAGCCTTTATTTTTACAACAGTACTGCTAAATACTCTAGAGGTCTGCCCTCACTTTACAACTACCTATGGCCTACCTATGGCATGCCCATATTTGTGAGGTGCACCATGTAGACGGCCTTCTGTATAATGGTGTTCACATGGTGGGAAACTGTCAGGTTGCTACCAACCTTAGTGCACCAGCTGACTCACACCTGATTGCATGCTCAGCACATTATTACTGTCATACTTAGTGTGGATGACATCTTCCACAGCAGGGGGAGTGATGGCTCTTCTGGCATTCTGTTTGCGGTAATGCTTCTTGTACCGGTCAGTAACTGGGCGAGTGCCTCTTGGTGGATGTCCACATCTTTAGGGGGATGTAAGACAGTGTGCAGCCTGCAAGCATCCATACACCTGGTCAGCCACAGACCACTGCTATTGTCCTGTACCTCAGATACATATATCTCAAACAGTAGAGGCTCCCCAGACCAATTCTTGGGGTACACCATTGTGGATGAATCTGCTATTATAGGTGGGTTCTACTACTTTGACTGAGTGGCTATTATCATTGGGAAAGTTAGCTACCCATCTGGTAACCTACAGGTTGGTGTCTAGCTGTGTAGGTTTATGTATCCTCTCCACCTGGGGATTAGTGTGAGAGGATTGGGCTAGGTGAAGGTTGGCATTGTTTATCATCTTCCCCTCATCCCTGTGTTTGTTGACCACTGCAGAAAGGTCAATCAGGTTTCACAGGTCTGATCTCCCTTTGACAATACCATGGTGTGTGGGCCCAGGCATTTTGATGTTGCCAATGTACCTGTTCATAATGTCCTTGATATTGCCTCCCATGCCCTTACAGAGCAGGCTAGTTAGGCTGATGTGCATCATACTGGCTGGGTTGGTGGATTGTTCCACTTTTGTTTATAGGGATGACAGTGGCTGTCCTCTGTGCAGATGGTACGACACCAGTGCTTAGGCTGTGGTTAACTACAGTGCAGGATGGATCTGAGGGGCTATGCCTGTGTTCATGTGGGATGCAGCCAGGGATGGTATCATGACTATGGTAACCTCTGTGTGTTGCCTTTGAGAGAGCATTATGGACCTGCTTCCTGATGATGAGGGGAAGGGGGCAGGTTCTGCACATGCACATATGTACCACTAGGGGGACAGAGGGGTGGTGTTTACACTTCACTTGTCTGCAGCCAGTTGCCTATATTTATGCCATATGTAAATGTGGTGTTATTGACCACGACTGCAGAGCAGATTTGTGTGTTGCCTCTGGAATTGCAGATACATGTGTGGAAGGCCTAGTGATTTGCCTTGGTGGATGTGTCTGATTTGCACTCAAAGACAGCCTTAGGGTACATCACCTGTGCCCTTATTTGCTTGTACAGACCAAGGAGACATTGTTTTCAATGAGGCACCTGTTCCTACTCAGCCCGTCCAACAATTGTTTCCACCTATTATGGTATTTGTGTATTGCTGCTGTCCACCACAGGTGTTTACCTTAACTTGAGGGAGATGATGTTGTCCTGTCAGGTACTGCTGAGTCCATACAGCTATGTGGGTGCCCACATAGTATTGTGGTGTGGGCCTGGACAGTGTTCTAGTTCCAACAAATGGGGCATTGGCTGTACAGCTACTTCTACCTACTCTGAGGGGATTTATAGTCATTTGTGTACAGTTCATTCTGTTTGATACAGTAAAGGGGGAGTGGGGAGCAGGGGAGGTGGTGACCTGATCAGTGATGGCTATGTGGTCAGATATTACCAAGGGGGATGGTACAGTTGGAATGCTACAGTGGCTACTCATGTTGGTTAGGACCAGGTACATGAGATTCCCACCTGCTGCAGGAGTGTTGACAAGCTGATCCACTGCATTGCCATTGACAAAGCCGAAGGATCTATATGTGTTCATGTTCAGGTGGCATAGGTCAGGCACAGTATGTTTGGGTAGAACCCTGACAGATTCCAGCAGGTCCAGTAGGTGTGGTGGGTATCCATAGTCATGGTTGGAGGCTGTAGCTACCTATGATTTGAGTAGGTGTCTTGTCAACTGTTACCTGCACTCGGGATGTCATCTATGTGACATACTGTTTGGCCAGTCTGGAGGTGTGTATATGTATGCTAATGTTCAACACTCCACCTCCTGTGGCTTTGTGGGCCTCCATTTGGGATCTAAACGTATGATGGGATGAGTGACCTGGCAAGGTTGGTGTGTTCTCCACAGTTAGAAAGCAGGTGTCAGCGACTGCACAAATGTCAGCATCCTACAGGACAAGGTACGCTTGCATTGACATGGGTGTCATGGTAAGAACCTAGCATCTGTTAGAGCAAGACATCTGCACAAAAGCACACATCAGTGGTGGGGAAAGGCCAGTAAATGGTGTCACTTTATGAATCTAGCTGAAACACACTTATTTGCCAGCAAAGGCGGTGTCACATTCACAGGTGTACTCTGAAGAATATGACATCTGACAATGAAATGTATGCTAATTTTGTTATGACTTCAGTCTCTAATGGGTTGTCAGTGATGTGCCAGACAATACACAACTGTCTGAAGCATTGACTACAAATATGAGGCAGACATGTCGTCAGTCTGCAAAACTCTGGACCGTTGCCAGGTATGGGCTAAGTATTTCCCGTACAGTTCAACACATACATCTGCACCTGTCATGTTTAATTTCTCCAAATCTTTTGGGTTTCTAATATCATGATGGGAATGGACCCCATTCCTAAGTCACAATACGATTAAAGTTCATGAAATTAGTATTGTTTGTTGCACCTGTCATGTAGTATGCACATACCCTATGTACATCTCTTACATTTGTAAGACAAGCATGTGTATCAGAGTAACATTTACAGGTGAAATATGAATAATTACAAAATCCCAGGTAGCTGCCCGACCAGTGACACACTCAGTACTGGACAACAGAGACTCAATTAGTAGTCATACATGAACTGACATTTGCTGGAGTGACTCAGAGGCCAGAGACGTGCTCCATTTCAATGCAGTGAGGGCAAGCAATAATGCCCATAGGTGCTGGACAGCAGCATATGAGTCCAGCAGGTCTTGTTGCAGCCTAGTGTTTAATGTCCCATTTGTCATCATTGCATCCCCCCTTCTGCATTCCATTATATGCTTACATGATTGCCATACCTCTTATAGTGCTCAGATGTTCCCTCACAACGATGCAAATGGTTAGGTTTGTGTAGTCACAGTCTGTCTTTGTGTAGATGGGTTGAGAACTGTGTTGCATAGGCAGCAGCTTGCCTTTTGTAGGTATTGCTCATGAGCAGGTGATGGCCTGTGAACCAATTGGTGTCTCCCACTTGCTACTTTCATCCAGAGCAGCTGTGTTGTCTTTCTATTTCCCAATGCTATAGCAACACAGTGCTATAATTACGGCCTTCATGTGTGCCTTGCCCCTTTTCTTTGCCTGTGTGGAGGACATTATGGAGGTGTGGGGGCTACAGCTTCACAGGCAGTAGGTGGGAATACCTCTCAGGAGAGGACATGTAGAGACAGGCCAGCAACATGGGGAACAAAGCTCCAGAACTGGGTACAGATTGTAAGTCAGTAGTGTTATTATACACATAGAGGGTTGCTAGTTTAACAGGGTTCATCTGGACATGCATTTTCTGCATGACTTGACATCTGATAGTGATATGTCTCTGATTGATATACCTCTCAACTGTTCTGATGTCCACAGACTGCTCAGGAGTTCACCTGTTATGTTTGGTCTGTTCCTCAGACAACATCTGTTTTTGTGGAAGCAGTAGGATAATGTGAGGATTGTAATCAGTAACTGTTGACATCCATTGGTGTTTCAGACATCATATCCTTCAGGGATGTTGTGTTACAACAAAGCCTGTAACACTGTCAACTGTTTCAGTTTGTAACACCATTATGTGAGATATGTCTCTTTTTCTGTCCCCCTGTCCCCCAAGTATGTCATGCTTTGTCCAGATGTCTTGCAATAAGAGGGTCAGAGGTATGTGATATCATTATTTCTTGACTGCATTCAAGGTATCATCCCATTGACTTAGCAGACTCCTGGAAGTGGTATGCGGCAGTGGCCATGAATATGGTCTCACACCCTCTACATTCTCTGGAAATCTGTACATATTAGAGTTATGTATGCCTGGCTATTGTGAAGCGACTGCCAAGATTGTGTAGCAGTGTTGTGTATAGCTATTTGTTTGGCTGGGTAGGGAAAGTAGCAGATGTTAGTGTCACAGATCCTTTTTCTATCTGACTGCGGATGCTGCTACAGCTGCTGGTGGTCTATCAGGTGTGTACATTTGTAGGTGCAGACTGAGAAAGGTCCTGTAACACCTCAGGATTCCCAGTACACTGTGAGTTGGGCCAGTATCTGTCAGTGTATTATGTGACTGGGAATCAGGATATGTTCGTTCAAACAGTCATTCTCTTCTAGAGTTCATTTGGGGAATTGGCATGTTGCTGTTACTGTGGTGCAAATGGTTGTTGGTGGACATTCATGCACCACTATCTGCTTTTCCCTATAGTTCCATCCCTGTAGTGCATGATATATTTGGATATACATGGGTAATTGCCCAGAGCTGATTTGGGTTAGTGTCTTGTTGGTCTTACTGTGGTCCAGAAGGTGCTGGGTGACATGTTTGGTGGCTGTCATGAGTTTTTCCATTCTGTTACATGCCAGGCAAAACAAGCACTGACAGAGACAGAGTGATTAAGGCACTTTTAAGCAGTTTTAAGTGGTTTTGCATGTTTTTTCACAGTGCTAAGCATTGCTAAGAGATGATTAAACCCTCTTAGCTTCACTTATCACCCTTACTCCCGCTTACACCAGCGCTAATTTTCTTTAAAGAAAAGAAAAAAGGGTGATAGGATAGTGGTGAAATGGAGGCAAGCAAAGGGTAAAACATTATGAAAAGCAGCTAGGGATGTGCAGGACAGGTGTAGGAAAATGACCATAGCTCTACATTTCTTCAGCAGCAACAGATGTGAATTACATGTGTAGAATTTGGAATTTACAGCCCCACAACCCACAGGCAGGGGTGTTGGCGACAGACATTTACAGAGTAATCTGTGGGTTGATTGATTAGCTTCACTGTACATGGGGATGAAATGCAGAGCTACGTATGGGGCAATTTATTTTTTTTGCAGGACAGATGCCCTTTTTGTTTTTTTAAGGTGAGTGTGGGATGTAGGGGAAGGGCTGTAGGTATGTTTGGGGAGGTAGGTTGGGTGAGATAGGTTGCATTTGCAGACAAACAAGACAGACAAGACAGCAGACAGTGGCAGCATATGACACATGAGGGGGTAAACACCTTTGATGGGGAGGGTGGTTGGGAATCCAAAGCCCATGAGCCCCCAAATGATTACAGTGGGACTGAGGTCCCCACCCACGGGCAATCAGCACTGCTACTTCATGGCCCCAAAGGTGGCTGTGCTGAGGGCTGGACAGGAAAAGTGGCCTGCCTATCGAGGTGCACCAGGCAGCCCTCAATCTGCCACAGCTGCCCACCCAAATCAGCTTGGATGGCGCTATGCACCAAACACCAGAACTGATTGCAGGTGACAGACTCCTGTCCGCGCCTGCTCCCAGGGGGGGTGAGCCCTGTCCCCTGAGGCAGTTCCACCCAAAGGTGGTGCAGGAACAGCGGACGAGGAAGTCCTGAGATGGGCCCCAGATGTGCTTGGGCCCGGTGCCATGGCCAGATGAGGCAGGACAGGTGGATCCACCAGGATCTGCCTTCCCAAACATGCTATGGTGTTGAGGTTTTAAAAAATATGTTGGTTAGTCATGAACAACATATTTCCAGACTAGGTATAACAGCATGCATGGGTGCTCCAAATAACCCCATAAAACGGATTTGGAACAGTTGCATAGCAAAATGGACACCTGCATAACTGGAACAACAGTATGCATCATAACAGCATGCCAATAACATTGATGGCAACAGGCCACCAGCAATGGTATTTGAACAAGGTATGTCAACATACACAATCAAATATATGAACAATAATAGAACAAAAGTCCCAACATTAGGTTTGGAGTAAAATATACCCATAGTATATGAATTATTGTATTGATCCAGATTCGGGGGAAGAGACAAAAAGTCAGTTAATAACTGTTTATGCTTCTATTTTCCACAACAGTACTGCTCAATACTTTATGAGTCTGCCCTCACTTTACATCTACCTATGGCCCATAGCTTCTGTAGCACAAACATACCTATTAAACTGTCAGCCTGGAATGATACGGGGCAAACTGTAACAACTCTGGGTACATGACTAGAGGGGACTCATACATGTCAGAGTTGCATATCTGGCACAAGAGGGGTACCCTGAAGTGCTGCTATGAGTATGCTATTAGCATACTTCAACTGGTTTCCTATCTGTGTCTAGGGTTATTGGCAGCAGTGACCATTAGCCGTGACAGCGTGACACTTGAGAGACATGTATCAGGAAGAGTGCATGTTGTATGTACCTATCCTGCTATCATTTGCAGGCATGTGGTGGGACAGTTGAACGGTTGTACACAGTTTGTATACCCTTAATGCAGCTACTACCAACATTTCCTTACCTGTACAACCTGTGAAGAAAATATCTAACACTACCTGACTGTTTTTACTTTTATTCATGATTCCTTGTGTGTAGGTATGCACACATCTTAGTACCACTTCCTGGATTTGAACCATGTCTGGGTGTGCAAAATTAACAACTAAGCTATTTTTCATCACACTGAGCTACTGGAGAACTGCTTGCTCTTGTTTCACTGGTTTCTGCCTAATAGTCCTTTGTTATATAGTCTGAACTTGTAATCCTTTGATGCATGCATGACAGATAGTTATTGTACTGTGCATTAATACTTTGGATTACTACAATCTGGAAAGCAAAGGTTAACACAAGGCAATTCTGAATGGAACACACTTTGAAACTTTACACATTACTATTCAGGGTTCAGAGTTTAGTGCAGTCCTTTCCAATACATGTCAAGCAAAGCACTTCGCTGACCCTCTTCAAGAGAAATCTTGATGACTGGATGGGAAATAGAAAATTCACCCCGGGGATAACTCCAGTGGCTCTACTAGACAGAAGCACTGGGAACTAAGGTTGGGTGGCATGATGCCAGGGTCATCCTATGGCTAGGCTTGTAAAGGTCCCAGGCCCATTAGCCTAGTACACAGCAATATTTCACATTTTAGTTATATCTTGTTTTACAGCTCCACCATGTACAGTTTTTCTTACAGCTGATTCACAGAACAACCTCAGTTAATGTATGCTGTCACAGCCACATTTGCTGTGAAGAACCTGTACATATTCTATATGTCTACAACAACATACCAGAACAAACACAACAGAATCTTAACTCCTATGTCTTTTGCTACTAGTGACTGATGATATTTTCTCCATATTTATTTTTATCTTCACTTGTTGATTCTGGTACAATAATACTGATCTCTGTTTATACCAATCTGATTGAATTCATTGAATTCTGCTTTAATGTATATTTTCTGTATATATTGCTGTAATCAAACAAACTAGATTCATGCTTTTATGTATATATTATGTATATGTTACTATATTTACTATCTGTAACACTGTTTCTGCTTCTGTACTAATTAATGTTTATATTTTTTCTGTATCTCGTTGGAGCTTTTCTCCCTGGGCCTCCACTGAAAATTGGCTCTTTTAGGCCCAGTGGACTTATCCTGGTAAACAAATGCAATAAATAAATAAATAAATAAATAAATCTTTATTGCACATCAGTAGTAGTCGGTCAAACTTTTTTATTTATTCAGTTCACACAGTAACAGTATACCTATGAGCAGTAAGCAATGTACTCCTTCTTAGCTATTTGAACAATATACTGCAAAATAGATTTGTACTTACCAGCCTGTCAGCGCAGCCTCAGCAGTCTATTGGCATGAGATTCTACATTCATAGCCCACTCTGCTGCAGCTGTAGGGGAGGAAAAATAAACATTATGCATACCTGTCTATCACATTCTCAGGCTAGTATTTGCTGCAAACTACTTAATAGTGATACTTAATCACTACTGGAGCATTCTGTGCCCATGCATCTTGGATCCACTGGGCCAAGAGTGCCCCCTTCCTCCATTTTAGGTCAGCATAGTGAACAGTGAACCGTGAATGTTGGCATGTAAACCAGGACTATAACCATTACACTATTTCAGGTTGGGAATTTCAGCTGTATATTTTTATTTATCTTTTATAGGATGTTTAAGCAATGCTAAGCAGAGGACTATAACATGCACACCCGCTCAGCTACACTTAAACATTTCTTAGCATGGAAAAAACATTATTATATTATCATTATATTATTATGTTATATAGTGAGTATTGTGGTTTTCTGTTCACCAGTCCGGAGGATGCCACTAGCACTGGTGAGATAATGTGTGAGATGGTTCAAGGCCCCCACTTTGCATGTGAGCCCTGGTACTGGCACTGCAGCAGTCTCTCATCATGGTTTTCTACAAGGAGTCTGGCCATGACCCTGGAATCCTGAATGCTCCAGTGCTGAGCTCAAAAGTGCACTCCCTCTCCAACTCCAGACATGTTCCTGCAGAGATCAAACTAAACAGGTTATGGCTGTATTCCCAACTGCAAAATTCCATTTCAAAAATGCTGAGCACAGCTTAGCAGCATGCAAATCTGCTAAGCTGAGTTGAACAGTGCTTAAAGGGGTACTTGCTGAGCACTGCTTTACAGTGCGCAAATCCACTTAGCTGAGTTACCTGCTGCTTAGCAATCACATCTAAGTGATGCTTAAACCTGGTAAGCATAGCTGCGCATTGCTGACCATTGCCCACTTTTTATTTTAGAAAACTATCAGAATAATAACTTCATTTAGTAGGTGTATATGATTTACTTTACATGACATCCCTCTATGTACTTTCATTACATTAGCAAGGGGTGTGACTATACTGTATGGGACACTTGTGTATACATGGGTGATTTCACATGTTATATGCACTCACACTTCCATTTTACACCAGCTACACTACCCTGGTTGACAAAAAACAGTTACTACATAATTTACATTGAAAACCTAATTTTAACACTGCTTTCCCATATAAAAATAACTTGCCTGTCTTGGTACTTGAACCATGAATGCCAGCTTGTAAAACCAGGACTATAACTACTACACTATTTCAGGTAGGGAATTTCAGCTGTATATTTTTATTTATCTCCTATGGGATGTTTAAGCAATGCTAAGCAGAGGGCCATAATGCGCACACCAGTTCAACTACGCTTAAACATTTCTTAGCATGGAAAAATATTATTATATTATTATTATATTAATATGTTATATAGTGAGTATTGTGGTTTTCTGACAAGTCATTGAGGACTGCAGTGAGGAAATAATGGCACACATTTGACTTTCAGACTTCTATCCTTCAGAAATTCATGCTAATGCATAACCTGTTTTCTATCAACTTTTTAAGTTTGTAAGAGCAATATGTATATTTTTACAGCTTTGTCCACCCATTATTTGTGCTTTTGTCCACATGGACTGCAGTCAGGAAATAATGGCATACATTTGACTTTCAGACTTCTATCCTTCGGAAATTCATGCTAATGCATAACCTGTTCGCTATCAACTTTTTAAGTTTGTGAGAGCAGTATTTAAGAAGTGTCCATATTTTTGGGGCTTTGTCCACCCAGTATTTTTGCCTTTGGCCACATTTCCTGTTTAGCAGGTTGTGAGGTGTCATACGGCACTTTTACAATGCAGGGTTTGTGTCACAGAACCTGTCACACACACCCTGCATTGCTTTCCTGCTCCTGTATTCATTTCAGTGTCCACAGACACTGAAATACCCATTTATTTAATTTCAGTGTCTGCGGACATGGAAATACTGGCATAATATTAGAGAAATTCTCTAATATTGTGCAGCATTAGTTTTAGAAAGTGCTGTATGGCACTTTCTAAGTGCAGCGGGCATGTTAACTGTGCACACAGTGCTAGAACATGCCCCCTGCACTCATTCACTCTTTGTGTCCATATAACCCTTATCAGTGTGCCTTCATGAATATGCAAAGCACGCTGGTGTTAGGGCTATATGGACACAGACACAGTTCACTCTGTGTGGGAATAGGACTATTCCTGCATGGAGTTTATTGAATCCTAGGGATTATTCTTTGTGTACAATTCCCCCATTTTACTTCCCCTTCTTTAGAATTATTTCACAGTACTTGTCCTGAATATTTCAGGGCTACAGCACATGCTCACATCTTAGCTTTGCCTATAAGCAAGCCAGTTTGTTTACATTCTGTGCTCTTAGAAGTAAACACATTTTCATGGCCTTGAACACTATTATTGGCCATGAAAAAAGTGCTTGCAAACATGTAGGCACAATAAGCAGCATGCATATGTGATTAGAGCTGCTGCTCATCACATTAACATGCTTACATTGTGTAGGTTTGGCCTGGCACCTATGTGAAGGCTGCCAGCCTAGCCAGATAGAATTTTATAGATAATTCTATCATTTGTAAATATTTAATATAAGACACAGGTTTGTTGTCTTAAATGAAAAAAAAAAACTGCTGTTAGATGTGGAACTAGAAAAAATGAAACAACAGTGCTCCCTGCTGACCACGTAAAACATGTGACCCTGTGATCTAAAGTTGGCTCCAGCCTGTCTAGATGAAGACATTCTTTCTATTGTTTTAACCAAGAGTTAAATTGCTAGATTTAAGCATGCAAATTTATTTTTATTGCTCTGCTTCCTGACCAGCTGCAAGATAACACAAGGAGATGATAAGACTGTAAATGTAGTTTCTGTTAGCCTGGGAACCCAGGGAAGTGTGAAGAATGATGTAATGGGAACCAGGAATGTGATTTTAAAAACAGAGAGAATCACAGAGAATTAAACATTTTGTCTTGACCATCAAACTCAGCACTGTCTTGCTCTATATGTAAGTTTATCTTAGACTTGTGTTTTCTCTTGGAAATAGCTAGAAATTAGAAATATTAGAATACATTTTTTCTGTGATGTCAGAACTGTTCTACTAAATTATTTTAAGTATTTCTCTGTGATCTCTGAACTCTTGACTAGCACTGTGTAGTAAAAAGTATTGCCTTATGTTTTTATTATTTATTATTAAATATTTTTAAACCATTAACTGTGGCTGTTTTGTGTAGAGATAATTTAAGCTCTAGAGTACATTGCATATGTATAGTGATTACTGTACCAAGTCACTCTAATAAGCCTTGACTGTTTAGTTATACTACCAATTGGATAATAATATTGCACAGTAATAATTGTGCACCCTTTTTAGGGCCTTTGAGTAGCTGATAAATATTAGCTGGGTGGTGGCAGTGATTTCTACCATATAGTCTGGGTAAAAGGAGCACAGCTGGAGAACCTGTGCCAGCCTTCCCCAGGAGTGTCTGCGTGGTTATATAAACTTATCTCTAAGTGTGTGTTTGTCAGCTACTTGGGCAGGGATATGAAGCACTGGCTGGACAGAGAGGGTGCTGGAGATTTTAGCTTGCCCAGCTGGCTGAGATTTGGATCCTATAGCTGTGCCAGTGGGGAGTCATATTGGGGATCTGAAGAGCAAGGAAGCGACCAGCCACAGACTGACTGTGATCTCTGTGTGCTCTTAAGGGAAATTGCACTTTACTCTATTGTTAATTTAGCATTGTACACATTTGCAACATCCATATATGATTGAAAGGTATTAATGTGTCATAAAATAAACAAATATCACTGCTATGATGTAACAAAAAGCAACCTGTATTGCAAATGTAATAATTGCAATTACAGCAATTTAATTGTTCCTGGCATATTATCTCTGTTAACATTTTATAAATACTTAGCCAGTAATAAAAGTAATTGCTGCTTCTGGTTATTGAACCCCCACATACACATTTAATCTTGTTTTATCATTGCTTAATACAAGCAGCAAGAGTTATTGGTGAAGGCAAGCATACTTAAGATAAAAGTTGAGGTATACCTGCTCAAGATACTAGTGACTAATGAAAATAAATTTCTGGCTTGAATTTGGACCTGAGTCATACTTAATCCATGTATCTCTGATGAGAGTTAATCTCATGGGTTGCAGCTATTTCCTCTGAAGGTGTACAGTACCTAAAGAAAAGAAATGCATATGAAGGCATAATGATTATGTGCGTTGGCTGGCTAGATCATTAATGCCATATCATAGACAGGTTATGCATCAGTACACTTACACAACTGAGGGTTGTTCTCAGTCCTAAATTCAGCTTCCCATCAGCTTAGGATGTCCTGTGTGTGCTTTTTAAGGTCACTATAGCAATGAAAAATTTGTTCTTCTGTGTGTGGAATGCCATTTGCACTGGGAACAGCCTTGGCTAAACTTTTCCAAGCCTCAGACTTATACTTAGAACCACTATAATACTCCTGCAGCAGCCTATGGCTGTAGCACTTTATGAGGAGTGCCACAAATGTTCTGGACTCCTCAGTGCCCCACCTTTGTGCTCTAAATTTAGCACCATTGTTTCCCTCACCAGTCATGTTTACAAAAAATTGAGCTGACAAAATATGTCTGCACTGGTGCCTAATTTAGATCTTATGGGTAACTTTGTGCAGAAATATGCACAGTCTTGCCAACTGCATTTGTGCAATTTAAAGCAGTTGGATTTCTTGGAAGACACACTGCCCCTACTAACATCACATAGCAGCAAAGATATGAAACATGGCATTGAGCTTTACCATGTATGATGTTCAACCTACTGACACAGGTTCCAATGTTATGCTTAATGGCATGTTCTTTTTTAATTCTTGCAGTTTGGAAGGAGAAAGAGAATGAGTTTGGACATATTGTGGTGTTGGGGCTTAAACAATGTTAATATATTGTTGTACTAGCTGGGAATCTAACCCATGGTATAAAGTATGCAAAAATTGAAACTTTGCATACTAATTGACATTGCCACAGGAGAACTACCTTTCAAGCATCACAATTAGAGATACGCTAATTTCAGAATGAATGGAGATACTTTTCAGAGAGGCCTGTACGTGTGTGATTTTAATTAGTCTTGGCACTGCAGTCCTATGTAAAAGTCAATATTTCTGTTTCTAAATATATTTAGGATGGATGCAATTGAATGGGATTCGTACTATAGACTGGGTGGGTTACATACATACATACTTTACAAGACATAACTGTCCTAAACACATAGGATATGTGATGAGTCAAGATGATTATAACAAAAGTATTCTGCCCATCATACATATGCAAGTGAATTTTATATTAAATATATTCATTGTCATGTTTAGGAAATTGGACATGCATTAGTTTGAGGTTATATGTGAAACATTAATGATATGTGCTAAATAGAAAAGTTTAGTTATGCAAGCATTATTGATACATTGTTTGCAAGAAACATGTTTAACATTGTCATTTTGTTTACTGTTACAGCCCTAGCCAAAATGATGTAAGAAATGATATTTTTACAACCTTTATAAAAAATATCTTTTAGCTGGATTCAAATCCTTAATTTGTTGTGATTTTTATCTAAACTCATTGCACTTACACCTTCTACCACAGAGCTAAGTATGCGATAGGTGGAATTTCTCCACTCAGTATTGTCCAGCATGCTGAGCAAAGCACATCATTTTCATGTCTGCTTGCACTATATAAGGCAGCTTTAACTACATTTTTCACTTTTTTTTCCTTAGGTAGTGAACCATGTTTGAGTACTGCCAAGAGGATAGCGAATGCAAAGTAAAAAAAAAGATGCATTACATGTATACAGAATAAGTGCAATGTGACCTTGACACAGAATTCGAACAATGCCTCCTGTGACTTTTTTCATTCAATGCACTTCATTTATACCTTGTGCCCCAGAAGTGGACATCTGTCAGATGCACAGAGCAAATGGAAAAGGCATTAGAAGAAAATATATGATAGAGAACAAAGTTGACAGTAAGTTAAATGCAATCAATGGCTATATGTAGCAATGACTAGAGCAAAAAGTGCATTCAAATCACACTTTCATCCTTTCTCATCTCATTGCAGCATCAAAAATTTATTTTGTGGCATACATTATCTAACTTGTAGTTAATGACAATGTAAAAGTGCAACAGTTCACATGTTATTAGCAATGCTGACAACATTTGATTTTTAAACAACAGCATAATGATATTACAAAATGTGATTACATTTGTATTCAGATGGCCCTCTGTAAAATTATCAGTTAAGTGGATTTGAACCATGCATCAACTGTTCTTTTTCTTTAAGCTCACTGCACTTGTACTTAATGCCACAGAGAAAGTTTCCCGAGAGGTGTATTTTCTTGACTGAGTAATATGCTGAATGCTGTAGGCCATGCAATGCCATTGGGCTGGTTTGTGTTACATAAACTAAATGTTTAATTTTTTCCCTTCAGCTGTGAAAGTTCATTTCATGCTGCCAAGTGAAAATGCAAAAGGCAATATTTATTAGAAGCTTCCACACTTTTTTTGAATAACTACTTTAAGAAACATGAAATAATCACAATGTATATCTAGCAATGAGCAACACTACTACTACTGCTTTACACTGATACATTCAGCCTTCTCACATCTCCTTGCCATGTCAGTAGTATCATGCATGTCTCACAATATCAGGACTTTAGCTAATACCATGGGAATGAAGAAGGGCTGAAGAAACAGAATAAATGCTCTCATATTTCACACAGCACACAAAAATAATGATCTGTGAACAAGTTTTAAACCCTGAATCACCTGTTTGTTTCTTTAAGCTCAATATATTTACATATTATACCACAGAGATAGGTGTATAACAACTTGAATTAATTCACTCAGTACTGTCCAGATTGCTGAGGAAAGTGCAACAATTTGGTCTTAATTGCACTACTGATGGCAGTCAAAATAAAATTTGACCATTGCCAGTCAATGGAGCACAATGCCAGAAATAGCATGCAAATAATAAAGGAAAAGAATGAAAGAAAAGAATGGAATTTAGTACTGTAAATGTACATTTCTGATGTTTAATCAACTTTGTTATCATGCAACATGTACCTGTATGGACTTGAACCTTCAAAAAAGGGTTGTAAGAACAAAAATTGAAGAGTCTTTCTCATATTTGTCACAGACAAAGACATATATTTACATGGAGAAAAAGTATTTAGATATACTGATTATCTGACATTGTATCAAGGCACTTTGAACATGCAACAGAAACAAGTTATGAAACAGTTAGGATAACCATATATTCACAAAATATCAAACAATGACTGCACAAACTGTATGAGTATTCTTCTCTTTTTATGGTGCATCATTCCCTTATCTATGCTTCCTTCATAGCAATTCTATCTCTGTTTTGTTGTATATGTTGTCTGTATCAATTTTTTAAAGTACTTCATTGGATATGAACATTTATTACTAAAGGGCAATAACTTTGGTCACTAAAGCCAGCATTTGAATGTTAGATATGTTGATATCCTAAATCAGTTAATACACTTTCAAGTCTCTTCTCCTTGGGACACCCACAGTAATTGGACATTAAAGAGAGGAGAGTGTGAAACCCTGATTGTTCCTGCAGTCAGAGTAATCATAGACACCTGCAAGCTATTAGCAGGTAACACTTCTCAATGCTCATCCTTGAAGTGTGCATGTAATTGTGTAGCTCCTTACATCATGTTTACATTTCCTACACTTAGTACATATTGTGATGTTCAGGAGTGCTAATGATTTAACATCCCATTTGCATACTCACAGTACTCATAGGGCTGACTCTGCACTATATAAGGGTACTTGTGTAACTAATGCTCATGCCCGTGCAATTTTGTGGGAAGACTATTTGGATCTAGATTGTTGGAGACTGCTAAGTAAACACAACTTTATAAGAATGATCTACTTTCTACAGTTCTTTATTGTCAAGATATGTTGCTTTGTCTTACATAATGCTTTTAGTATAATGTTAAAGGGTAAAATGCAATGTCCATTCAAAACCCTATTTTAAATATTTTTTCTTCATCACTTTCTTTTGCAATAGCCCAGGTATATCAGGTATGTTTGCATTACAAACTTCTAGCCGATGAGTGTAGTATAACTTTATAGCAAGATCTGTAATTATTTTCTGGGTTAGCAGACAGAAAAATGTTACATTTGTGATTTCTACCTGAGTTTCCTCAGCAACACTGGAGATAGCACTTTTATAAGAGTTGGCTTACATTTCTAATGCTACATTTTGAATTTTTATTGTTAATGCTGTGATGTGGTACACCGTTAAACCTGTGATATCTGCATTACAAAACTGTTATAGATTGCCATCCTAACGTGTGTAGTCATAGCGAGCATTAACGTTTAAATTGTTGTGTACATGATAGATGCATACATTCATACATAATTAAGTTCATAACCATCCTGTGCATAATATATTTAATTGTATCTGTTTTCTGTTTCATCTCATACAGGGATATAGCACTCAAGAAGAAATCTGCACCATGCAAGTCACAGTGCACAAATGTAGAAAATGAGGCCATTATGAAGGCCTTATGTCACCCATAGAGGTTTTCTGTTAGGGAGATGAAGAGGTGACCAAACTGCCAAGACAGGTTATGGGAGCAGGTGGTCAATGACATCAATGTGTCAAAGGACATGGGAGAACTTACTCCTTGATACGACACAGAGTAAGTGCTATGATAATCTCTGCCCATTGTAAGGTGGCATCAATTGCCTGGGAACCTGTGGCTATGGAATGTGGTACTGCTACTGAACCACCACTAACTGAAACAGAGGAGTTCCTGTCCACTGTCAGAGATCCAGATAGTTTGGCAGAGGATTCAAGTTAGTGCTGATGTGGACAACAGACCTAGAATGTCTCAAACAGACTTCCAGGTATGCAAAATGCAAATGTTATTGTTATATATTTATATGCATATATCTTAGATGTCTAATATGTACAGTGCCAGAGATAACTGTGAGTCAGACAAGACAGTCATAGTGAAATAGAGGAGGGTGTTGGGGAGAATCCAATTGTTTACAACATATTTGTTTTACAACATTTTTAAGCTGCACATGTTAAGGAGGTTACTCTTTTTTCTTGTTTCTTTTGCACTGTGGCACTTATCAGCCTTCTTTTCTTTCCCTTTTCACATACAGGGACATCTGGATTGCAGGTTGCAAGCCCACCTGCACATGGTAAGCACATATTTGGTTATTGTTATTACTGTATATAAGGTAGATTCAGGTTTACATGAGGAAAATTTATGGTGCTTTATAAGAAAAATATGTGATCAGTTTTATTCTCTAGTTCTCTCTCTGTTGTGTCTATTACTTGTTATTATAGGTGATCCTAAGAGAGGCACCGTGGAACTCTTAACACCTACTGTCAGAGTATTGGTAGTCTATGATTATGATGGTGGCAATGAAGAGTCACAGTCTGGTGGTGTAGTGCATCAGTCTGACAAGGAGGCAGTGGATCCTATATCCCCTGCCCATATTTCAATGACAGTATGTCTACACATACCCATGGTCTGGAGACATCTAATATAGGATAGGTTGAGGGTGGCAGGATAGCAGGATAGTGTGGTTGCTCTGGTTGCAGAGCTGGTAGTTTCTCCTAGCTGGTAGTTTCTCCTAGCAAATTAGATCACTAGTGAAAACCTCCAAAGCCAATTATGAATTGAAACTAGCCTCCAAAACAAAGGAAAACCACAAGCCTTCTTCAGTTATGTCAGAAACCTCCATGAAAAAGCCCAGGTTTGTTAGTACCTAATGGTACCACTTACACTGATCCTGTTGACTTAGCCAACCTGCTAGCATATAGGTTCAGGGCAAACATCACCCCGTACCACCCCAAAGGCCAATTCAACATCCCAGATACTTGTCCTGCACCTCACATCTCCATAGATCAAGTGTTAAAGACCCTATCCAAGGCAAAGAACACAGTTTCAATGGGACTTGATAGTATCCCATTCTGTATTCTGCATCATCTCTAGCAAGAACTAGCTTCACCATTGAGCACCCTATTCAACCACAATCTAAGTACAGGCTTCATTCCAGCAGAGTTATCATCCCCTTGCACAAAGGTGGTGCCACTACTGACCCTGGAAACTATCACCCCATTAGCTTGACAAATCTGATCTCTAAAGCCATGGAGTGTATTATTATGGATCTCATAAACAAGGAAATAAGCAATCTCCAAACACTTGACCCCACCCAGTTCAGATTTGTCAAGGGCAGATCTTGCCTGTTGAACCTGGTTGACTTCTCTGAGACTGTCACCATGGACCTGGATGAAGAAAAGTCAGTACATGCAGCTTACCTTGACTTGGTCAAGGCCTTTGATACAATCCCCCACTTGAGTATCATGGGAAAGCTAACACAACTTGTCGTAAATCCCTATCTCATCAGGTGGGTGGCCAACTGGCTCACCAATAGGATCCACAAGATCAAAATAGGTGCCTCCACCTCCAACGGCAGACCTGTCGCTACTGGACTTCCGCAGGGATCTGTCCTGGGAGCCCTAATGTTTTGCATATAATTCTCAGAGGTCCAGGCAAAGAAAAAAGGCCTGTGGCTGGCCAAGTTTGCAGATGACTGTAAGTTGGGTGCTGCCATTGACTCCCCAAATGATGTTAATATACTGCAAGAGGGTCTCACAGCAACAAATGACTGGTGCCAAAGTCATGGCCTTAAGTTATAGGCAAAAAAAAATTATTATCATACCATTCGGCAAAAACACGACCACTACTGATTACCACATCAATGGCAACCCCCTAAGCACACAATCTGTGGTGAGAGACCTGGGTACACAGTTTTTCAACAATCTCACATTCGACCATTATGTAGTGGCAGTGGTCAGAAAAGTGCTTTATTTGGTTCATCTCATAAGTAAAGGGATTGCATCCAGAAAAAAGGAGGTTACTACCTCTCTGTACTCATCCATCATTAGGCCAATAATTGAGTATAACGCCCCGTTTGGTATGTACCTCTCTAAACACCTGCATCAACTGGAAAGGCCACAGAAATACCTCATAAAGAGAGTCCATGGCCTCCAACACCTATGTGGACAGGCTAAAATCACTATCACTCTACTCGGTATCATACAGATTGCCCAGAGGTGATCTGTGTCTCACCTACAAGGGAATTTCAGACTCTGCCCTAATAGAGATGCCCCATATCCATATGTCTAACTCCTCGCACATTACCCATTTGAAAGGCCTAAATCCAATATGTGACATCAGCAAAACCTGCTGGAGAGACAGGTTTGTCTCCTAGAGGCCGCCCCATCTCTGGAATAGACTTCCCATATATATCAAACAGAGTACCTCGCTGAACCTCTTCAAGCGCAACATTGATGGATGGATGGAAAACCACAAATTTGTCCCAGGGGTTCCACCTGCGTCATTCCTTGACAGGCATGACAGGTGCTGACTGAGTTTTTTTTGGGGGGGGTAAACTCTTGGTTAGGCTTGTAAGGGTCCAAGAACCCCTAGCCTATTAACCTCCTTTGATCCTATGATCCAAGTAGCCAACCATTATGAGGGTGAGCTGTCAGATAGGACAGTTGATAGAAGTGTTGGAGGAAGCTTTCTGTCCATCCTCCTACTGATGTTGGTGTGTTATTAGGTGCCACCAGAGGTATGTGTAGGGCCATAGTGAAGGCATAGGCACATCCCACCAGCACCTTGGATGAGATGTTGAATGTACTAAATGTCATGAAGTCTGACATTTGTGACTCCCTGAACCACTTGGGCAACTTCTTGGGCAGCATGAATGACAGACTGGACCATCTATGCCAACACAGTGCTTGACTGTGTTCATGTAGACACACACAAACATTAAAAAAAAATCACTTGCCCACACCACCTCACATACATACAAGTTATTTTAACAGTACTGGGTGCTATACATCTGTTGTTACTGGCCCTGAACACCATATATTCTGAGAGATACATGTGTTTCTGTCTTGCACACACTCACTTCTTTGGTGTCAGCCTTGTCCTCCTACCACCCCCCTCCATTGTGATGGTATTAGTGTTCCTAAGTTTTGCAAGCAATAATGCCCTCCAGGGTGTGTGTTAATGTGTAATTAATGCCTGCCCAGGGGTGTTATGAGGCTCGATGCCTGCAGAATCAGGCCTCTGCACCCCAGGAAGGGCATTAATTTAGTTTATTTTAATTTAATTTTTTTTTATTTTTTATTTTACACTTGCTAAACAGCTTAAGGGCTGCTTAGCAAGTGTAAAATAATGCCGGCTGTCAGTTTTTTTCTGTCAGAGCTCCACGGCATATTCATATGTTGCCATGAAGTGATGGACTCATTTTTCAGAAGGCATTCCTTGTACATTAATACCCTGCTGGAGAATGTTCATTCTCCAATCAGGGTGCTAATGTACAGTTCGCTCATTGTCTAAGGTAATTTAAAACCTTGTCTCCCTTAATTCTTGGGCCCATAAGCAGAAATCAAAATCAAATGAGCACAGCCTATGTACAAAATAACAGATGATAATAAATACAACATAGTATTGTATAGCTATAGGCAGATAATGGAATTTCTCCAGTAGTCATAGGTTTGATTCCTGCAATCTCCATTTGCATAATGATCAAGAGGGAATAAGTAACCTGATTTGTGCTATTGGGTCACCCCTGAAAACAGTCAATTATGCCTAATGGGGGCACTCAATTAACAGATGAAAAAAATACAAGAGCAGAGAAGAGTTCTCTGAAGTAACTGGTAACTTCTGGAAGATACTAGGAAACCCCAAAAAATAAAAACAGAAAGACTTTGGGTAAGATCTTCAAAGATGTGTTACATTATGTATTTATTTATTTATTTGTTTGTTCATTTATTCATTTGTTGAGGTTTTGCAAACAAGGATATCTACATGAGCACAACCCATTTTCAAGGGAGGTTCAGGAAGAAGATTTTTGTTGCAGTACTTAGTGAGTAAAATATATACAGACTACTGGTTAATACATGAAGGTGCTAGCTAAACATTATACATATATTCAGAAACTACACAAACCAAAAATGATGTATCAATCTTGGAAATAAAAGGGATAGAATTTTCACTTATAGTGAGGTAAGCATAGACAGACATCACTACACTTCCGGAGTATAAGAATTGACATAAATGTAAACAGCAATAAATAAGAAGTGCAGTAGTAAAACAAGGTGATCTTATGTGACGTGTTATAAACTGGGCATAAAAGGGAAAGACACAGAAAACGTACAGATAGCTAGCAAAATGTTTGGTATGCACAGCTTATTTGTTCCTTGGGACAAAGATCAGGCAAACCAGGAGCATGACTATCATTTACACAGTGGAAAAGGGTTTTGTACTTTATACCCCTATACTTCCCTTGTGCATACTTAGACCAGACTCGGGGGCTGTTAAGCAATGGGCCCTAGAACTGCTATCTACATTTCTGTGTGTGAAATAATGAAAGTATAGCCTCTCCTTATTAGCTGCACCTCAGTGTGTGCCACGGCTCTCACCAGGACTTTAATGACATGAAGTGTACACAGGCACATAATCACCACACCTTTCCATTGCAAGAGGGAAGTGCCTCCATCCCTTTATTTTCCTGTCATCCCATCCAGCTCTTCAGCTGTTGAGGCTGCTAATAAAACCCAGTTACCAGGGCTGCAGTCAGGACTATTTCTCTCTATGCCACAGAGCTGGAGTAGGTTGAATTATGAAAAGCTGAGGAGAGTTGAAGCCGTATGTGAAGGAGGCAAAGCAGAGAAATTTGCTTGAGAAGGGATGAGTTAAGTGACTGAATCAGTGGACAATGGTAGGAAATGGGAGTATAAGAAGGATGAATACAGACATATGGAAGAGGGTGAAGTTTTGCAAGCAATAATGCCCTCCAGGGTGTGTGTTAATGTGTAATTAATGCCTGCCCAGGGGTGTTATGGTTCTGCCTTTGATGAGTTTTAAAAGGAAGTGGAGTGTGTTGGATGATAAGGCTTGTTGGGGTGGTGTGGGATTTACATAGGTGAATTATGCATAAGAAGAACATTAAGCCAATGGTATGAAAGAAGGGGGGGTGGTTAGTGAGTGTTCTAGTAGGCATGGATAACCAAGGCAGATCATCTTCTTATGTGGTGTGAGTTTCAAAAATAGAAGCTGTGAGAAAGCGTAGTGTGAGTATAGTCTAAGGTGCATGCAGTGCAGGGTGACCTGGGGACTTTTTCCATATTAGTTATGGCAACGGATGGAGTAAAGGCAGAACATTTGGGATGCAGTAGATGGAAGCATGAGCTTACTTAGAGATAGTGAGGGAGGAAGGAAAGGATGAATCAGTGAAAGAAAGATAAAAGAGGTATAAAGGAGAGAGGTGAGATGCACAAAAGGAATATATAAGGATTGGACAGTGCCATTTGACCAGAGGAAGCAAGAGTCACAGAGTAGATAAAGAAATCTAAGCTATCAAAAAGATGAGTAAGAGAGCTGAGAGTCTCACACTATAGGTGGAGATGTATGAATGCAGCATATTCTGCTTAGTGTGTTTGGTGTGCATTATTACTGGGGCGATTCAGTTCTTAGTATTGTGTCCCCTAAATCAGTCTTACATTGAGTTTGTTACTGGATTGTGATTTTGAATTTCATATTTGTTCTTTCTTACTGTAATTTAAAACTCCTAGTCAGGAAAAGCGTTAGAACAAGAAATGCATGACAAGAAGCTTTGCAATACACCATGATTTTCACACTTCACATCCTGTTATGTCATGTTACTAAGCTCCCTTCTAAAAACATCTTAGAAATAAATCAAGTTAATTTCAGCACTTAACATTTATTTGTTTCTCATTTGCCCTGACAATGTTGAAGCTCCTGTGAGACCAGAGGCGCCGGAAGCTGTTGAAGTCTGAGAGGCGGAGGGTGACAGGGGCACTTAGTGATCTAAAAAGTGCAATTTTTTAAAACTATATACTACCACAACATAGGTTCACTTGGAGGACAGTTTAAACTTAGCCAATTTCAATTTTGTTGCTTGAATTAACATTTCCTGATTGGTCTTACCTATCCCATGGCTGATAATTGTATATTAGCCCTAGTGAGAATAAATGTGATCAATTAATTTGAGGATACCCATGTAGGGGATGCAGCATTTAGGAACTGCCTCTATCCATTAGTGGCATGAGGGGCAATTCTGGAGTACATTTTCTGTTACCCATCCTTAGATCCAAGTTGCATTTGAATATGGACAGGGATGAGCTTTGTTTTACTTGAATGGATAGTCTGTTCTGGGTATATATCCATCTCTCCACAACATTTAGTTTAGATACCTGGACTGAATATTTCTGATGCCATTTGACTTGCTGATGTTCAGTAGGTCCATCTGTAATAGGTCAGAGGATGCCTTCTATGCCAGACACGTCACCTCTAAGCACTCTGTAGGATACTGAGTATAGTGATAAATCTTTGAGGTGCTCCATGCAAGACCTATTGTTTAGGACTTGTATCCTTTTAGTAAGATATCTCTGTGGGTATTCCAGTTGTTGCATGGATCTGGACAGATACATGCCAAAGTAAGCATTATACAAAATGACTGACCTAATGAGGGCTTTATAAAGGGGGACAATAACAGATCTAGTCACAATCAATTTGTTAATAAGATGTGCAATATAGAAAGACTTTCTTATGACTCTGGACACATGTTGGTCAAATGTTAGATCACTGTACACACAAGTTCCCAAATGCCAAACAACTGGGTCAGTTCTCATGGGTCATTGTCAATTTAGCAGTTCCCTGGAGTAGATGACTTCCCAAAGGATACGATAATGTATTTCTTGGAGTTTAGTTTCAATTCATGATTCTGGCACCAGTTATTGTTTGGAACAAACCTTCTTCCATGATTGTTAAGTCATTTGGGGATTCAATAACTGCTCCTAGCTTGCAGTCATCTGAAACTTAGTCTCACAAAGCCCTTTGATATTTCCTTTTACTTTTGAGATGTATTTGCCAAACAGAAAAAAGTGTTAGAACCAAACCCTGGGGGACACCATTGGTGATTGGTCTCTTCTCCTATTTTGAACTCCTGCATCCTGTGAGCAAGCATAAATGTATACATTCTTTGATTCACTTTCATGATTGTATTAACCTGATTGTATTAAATTATATTGCTTGTATAATACAGCACTGCTTGTGAGAATACATTTTAAATTTGTAGTTTGGAACAGTCTCCTAGTAAACAATGAAACAAAATGTATGAACCAATAATGACAAAACTACCCATTTCAGAAAATTTCAACCATAAATGGTCACTCAAACCTCTGTCATTACAATCCACCAATATCAGTAAATATGCAAAATCTCTGTAGAAGTAAGTCATCTAAATAATTCCACATTAAATAAATCTGGAAATAATGAAGAGGTTGCTGCTAGCAAACATCTTTATATATCATTGTTTCACCTACAAATAAAGCACCTGTTGCCTCTTGAAGAATAAATTGCCAATGCTACATTAAAAAATGATAAGCTGGTAATTTTGCAATGGGGAATGGATGGCAAGTAACGGGTTCATAGTTGCTAGGTAACTCCTCCAAAGGAGGATATTCATAGGACTGCAGCATCGACTCCCATTTAAGTACAACACAGTACAGTATCAGTGATCCATCTGCATACTGTGGGAATAATACCCACAGCCTTCTGCATCAAAAGCAAGTATACTACTTGTTGTGCTACTAACAATGCAAGCAATTTAGCATAAGTAGCATTAAACGTCTCTTCCCCTGAAGCTCTCCGCTCCTTGTAAAATCCACTTGATGATCAAATAAATCTCTCAACTTTGCAGCAGAAGAAATCTGGAAAAAGCCAAAATTTATTTTGGGGGGGTGCAAAAGCCCAAAACCAGGGACATATTTTAAATATTGAGCCTGAGTAACACTAACCACCAGGCATACCTAAATGGGGCATTTTACACACACACACACACACACACACACACACACACACACACACACACACACACACACACACACACACACACATACACACACACACACACACACACACACACACGCACGCACATGGGAGCAGCATAACTCCTGCAAATAAAAGAACAAAACTCCCTTACTGCCATGACTCTGGCTCTGGCAGCACCAACAGAACAGAGGCAGCATAACTCCTGTAACACTGAGCAATAAGAGAACAAGAACAACTGGTTTAGTTAGTTTAACTTCCGCGTATGAATCCATGTTAGCATGAAAACTCCACCATTAATTTTCCCCAACAGGACTTGCAGCTGTAAAAGTGTGGGGGGGCTCCCCCTCCCCCTCCCCCTGGCTCTATGGTTCCAGCACCCATGTGTGAGACACAGAACTGTCTGCCTTGCCTCATGATGGCATTAATATATTTTCATAACAAGCCACTGTGAGCAATTCTGTCTTTTAAACACCATTGCTCCATTCCATTTACCAATATTTCTCCAATATTTAATTGCTAATATGATGCAATGTTGTAAATACAAGTGACCATTCATGAGAAGTTAAGTAAGTCTGCCTAACTCTTGAGTTTATGAAAACTATGTGAAAGATAGAACTTCTTATTAATACTTTTTGCATTATTACACTTGCAACATCTTGCTCATGACAATTAGTCTATTTACTTGATAGTAAAGAAAATTGGGGGATTTTTTATAAATGCATAAATCTGCCAATGGTACAAGAAAACATGACAAAACAGAAAATGTTTAAACATCACATAATCTCAAAAAGGATAGCAATAATCAATGTTGTGTTTGTGTTCTGCACAGAATTTACTGACTTGTGTTTTTGTTAGAATGCCTGTGTTTTGTTTTCTTGGCATTATAGATTCATAGGTTCATAGGTACTTACTAGACTAATGACCCTAGGGGGCCCTTTTAAGCCTAATCATGCTTTCCAAATGTATCTGACCTGTTTTGATACCCTTGGGTTATTTCAAGGGTGTATATGTAGGCTTGGACATGGGTCGTCAAGCATTATCAGGCTGCCTGTGTCTACTAGGGATGCAGGTACCAACCCAGGATTAAAGTCCTGATTCCCCATCCAGTGGTTCAAGCTACATGTGAATTACAATGACAATGGCACAGCCTTCTTTAAACCTACATGGCAACGTCATGGGCCACGTGTTCATTTCCGAAACCAGGAAATGGCAGGGAAATCAAGAGAAGAAGCTTTGAGTGATACTAGTAGGTATCAAAGTGACTTAGAAGAAGATCAGGCTTTTCCAGATTTACTTGACCCCAAAGACAAACAGTTTATGCAACAGAATTTTCATCAGCAAAATGGACAAAATAATAGCAGAAATGGGAAACAGTTCCAAGAACAAGATTGAGACCAACATAAAGGAGGCAAATTTCAGGGATAATGGAGAAATAACAAAAGGACTAAATGGTACTAATTTTACTTGTAATAATGTCAGTAGTGTTCTAAATTTAACTAATGATGTATTAGATGAACATTTGTATACAGCTTTACAGTGTGAGCTTAAATTTATCCCAACAGTGCTGCCTAGAATGCAGTTTTTTTTAAATTGAAATTTTTAAGTTGATTAGAAAAATGCTCTTATGGTATTTTTTCCATGACTTAGATACATGTGCTAATTATAGGGTTACTGCTGCTAATGAAACATATAATAGCATGGATGAACATTATAATGTATTATCTGATGATTCGTTTGTTTGTGAATGGAATGCCTATTGCTTAATAGCTACAACTAGTGTTCAAGTTAGTAATACGTTCCTACCACCTTTTACACATGAAGGTATTAAAAAGTTTCATTCTATGTTAGATTTTGAAATTGAAATGTTATGCAATTGCAATAATTTTGATAAAAGGAATATTTATTATAACTTGTCTAAAAATTAATGGTTGGCAGTTAAAAGATTTTCACAACAAAATAATTTTGTGATAAAACCCTCTGACAAAGGTAATATAATAGTTGCAATGCACCATTCTCAATGCAGTAAGATGTGCTTTGAGCTGTTACAAGATAATGAAGTATATAGAAGTGTGACTTATGCTGATATAGAGAAAGCAAAAGAAGAATATTCTAAGTTGATTAATAGAGGGCTGAGACTGGGTTATTGGACAGAACAAGATGTTGAGAAGAAATTGCTAAATGAAGATACTGAGTTAGCATATTTTTATTGTCTACCAAAAGTACATAAAAGCTTAACAGATCCACCAGGAAGACCAATTGTGTCAGCTAGAAAATATTTTTTACACAATTTGGGGATACTTTGCATAAAAGTTTGTTGAAAGAAGTCGTGAATCTTCCTTCTTATATTAGAGATTCATTTGACTTTTTACAAAAAATAAAAGGGATAAGATGGAAAGAAAGAATGTACTGGATAACTACTGATGTAAAGAGCTTGTATACTAACATAAAACATGCTCATGGAATAGAAGCTCTCAGTATCTTCTTAGGTGACAGCCCATTGGCACATTACACTATGGATTTAGTTAAATTTAGTTTAGAAAACATTTTTTTCTGTTTTGAAGACACCCTGTACCATCAGTTACAAGGTACAGCGATGGGTGCTTCAATTGCACCCATGTATGCAAACTTGTTTATGGGTAGATTTGAATCAGAATATGTATATATATATATATATATATATATATATATATATATATATATATATATATACACAAATGCATTTTTTTCAGAAATATGTAAAATTTTACTTTAGATACATAGATGATTTGATTTTCTTTTGTGAAATTGGTGTAGAACTGGTGACAGAACTTGTGGCACAATTGCAATTAAACAGATTTTCTACACAATTTGATGGACTTAGTTATGGAAATAAAATTTCACTTCTTGATATTTCCTTAGAAGGGGTAGTGGGCAAAGAGATCAAAACAAGCTTGTATAGAAAATTTGGGGTGGTTAATCAATTTATGATGGGTAATAGTTGTCACCCTAAACACACATTGAATTCCCTTCCATATGGGGAATTTTTAAGGATTCACCCTAAACACACATTGAATTCCCTTCCATATGGGGAATTTTTAAGGATTTCCAGAATATGCAACAGAGACCACAGTTTTGAGGAAGAATTAGTATGTACCGCAAATATGTTTGTGGAAAGAAAATATGATAAACAAATTGTTGATAATAGTGTAAAAAAAATAAGATATAGTAACAGACATGAATAATATGGAGGGGGCACCCTATGGTGGTAATCAAGATAGTATTAAGAGTTTAGAGAAAAATAATTTTTTTGTAGTTATGACCTATAATACTTTGAGTGAGAATGTTAAATAAGTTATTAAATATTACTGGAAGTTTTTGTCTAGATTACATGAACTGAATAGACTGTTTGAACAAAATTTGTTTTTTTCATTTCAGCGAAGAAAGAGCTTAAGGGATATGCTGATGCATACTAAGTTTAAAAAAACACAAGAACACTTGTTAATACAAGTTCATTTGAAAGGAGTGAAACCATGTGGGAACAGCACAGCATGTGCATATGTAGTAGCTACTTTTCCTAGAATAAATCAGAATTATTTTCAAACAGTAGGTAATTATCAGTGTACTACAGAGGGAGTAGTTTATGTTATAAAATGTAATTGTGGAAAGCATTATATAGGTCAAACTAAATATATGTTTAAGAATAGATTAATTGAACATTTAAGAGACATTAGGCAAGCAAAAGTGGAAAGTCCGTTGGCACAACATTTCAAACATTTTTGTAATAGTAGTCCTGTTGGATTAAAAGCCATTATTCTGGAACAAATATCAGGAGATAGGAACAGTGAATTAGTTAGGAATAAATGATTGTATAAAGAAACATTATTTATTTTAAAATATGACACTTTAATTCCACAGGGTCTGAATACAGACTGCTGTTGGAAATGTATTATCTGATTTAATGACATGTTTCTTTAAGAATTAATTTTTTAACCAATAAATGTTAATTGTGTAATTGTTTAATTAATGATTAAGTATGGCAACTGTGGGTATTGAAAACCTGTGCTTGTTTCTAAATAGTGCTCCTTGAAGGCTTATGTGAAGCCGAGGTGCTAGGGTGCTGTTTTTTGGTGTTACTGACAGGTTTGTTTTATTAAAATCTTTTTGGCTCATACCTGGATGTTTGTTGTACTTGGTACATGTGAATTAGGTTAGGGAAGAATTCTGCTTCACATGGATTGAAAGCCTGTTCTAGAGAAAGGTTAGTCTCTGAGCTACATACCTGCCCCTCCAACATGTCCCAATTATGTTGCAGTTGAGGTATAGGTCTCCAGACAATGTAATTCTGATGCTATGGGTTTTATGGATGTACAAGTCATCAGAGTGGGATCAGAGAATACGTCATAGTCCAGGTGTAGATTGCCGCTCATCAGTATGTAGGAGACTGAGTATAGGGATAGGGTTTTGATGCTGTCCAAGTAGGACATGTTTCTTACTTCCTGTATTCTTTTTGTGAGGAACCTCTATTAATGCTTCAGTTGTTGCATACACCTGGTCAGGTACATACTAAATAGGGCATTGTAGTCAGTGACTGATCTGATAAGGCCAAGTACTGAGGAACAATGTCATCTTTGGACTTAGATGCTATCCTTGCTTATAAGTTGTACAACACAGAATGATTTACATACTGCTGTAGGCACATGATGACATTCCCAAATGCCTAATCATTGGGTCTAGTCTTAGGGTGTATTATCAATTTCGTAGTTTCCAGGGGTATCCATTTTCCCAAAGGATACTATTATGCATTTCTTGGCACTGAATTTTAAACCATGGCTCTAGCTGCATTTATTAGCCTGTGTCAGGCCTGAGGGTAGTTTTGTCACTGGGGGATTCAATGACTGCACATAGTTTACAACCATCTGCAAATTTGATCAGTCAGAGGCCCTTGACATTGTAATTGACTTCAGAGAAGTAGATGCCAAAAAGGAGTGGCCCCAGCATCAAGCCTTGAGGGACTCCACTAGTGACTGGCCTCCTTTGGAAGGTAGACTTTCCTATCTTAGCCTCTTCCATCCTATCTATGATCTAGCTGGCTATCCAGTGGATGCCATAGGGGTTTATAGCTAATTTTGTGAGTTTGTCTGCAATGTCCAAGTATGGTATTGTGTCACATGCTTTGGCAAGGTAAAGGCAGGCAGTATCCTCCATTTTGCCCTTGGCTATTACTTTGGTGACCTTCTTGAAGTCCATCAGCTGAGTAGGCATGACCTGCCCTTGATAAAACCAAAATGGATTAAAGCTAATGTCTGAAGGTTTCCTATGACCTTGTTTATTATTTCCATGGCTTTGCATATGAGACTAGTTAGACTTATGTGTCTGTATTTATCTGTGTTTGCAGATGGCCCACCCTTGTGCAGAGGGATGACAGGTTGCAGTTCTCTTTTTGTCTGGTCGAAAGCTTGAAAAGAGGCCTGTGGTTAAGTAGTGTTTCTAGTGGTCCTGACAGGTCATATTTCCTGCTGTTAAGGAAGCATCTTGAGATATCATTGTGACTAATCGATGTAGTTTTCTTTACCTTAGATATTACATCAAGGACCTGCTTCTTAATGATAGCTAGGGGAGTTATGGTTGACAGTATTTCCTGACGGGTGTCGGGGAGAGGTAAACTTGGAGCTAAATTTGTTGGCCAGTAGATTTTCTAAATTTTCTGGCAAAGTATAGGTGGCTTCTTTTACAGTTAGTTCAGCACAGTTTTGGGTACTGCTTGTGAGGCTGCAGATGAAGCTCAAGAATGCTTTGTGATTTTCCTTAGCCTGGTAGGCTAATTTTATCTCATATTTGACTTAGTTAGACTTGGTGAGTTTTTTTTTCTTTTCCTGGCTGGGCACTGCACTTCCTAATTTTGCCCTGGTTTTCTTCGTTTTGTTGCATAACCTATTAGTGCTGTCATTCTACCAGGGTGGCTTGTTTTTTGAGTCTGACATGTTTATTCTTAGCAGGTACATCTGTCTCTATGCAGCCAGTAACATGAAAGTACAGTTTTCTTGCACAATTCTGCATAGGCAGGAGTGATCTCAGGGATTAATGGAGCATGAAATGTTGCCAGGGTGACACTTAACAGTAAGAAGTTTGCCTCAGAATAATTCCAAACAATTCCAGGGTTTGCTAAAATCCAGGCTTTTATTCTTATTTTAAAGGAGACAACTTTATGGTCTGACCTGACCATTAAAGACATTGAACAGGGGAAAGGTGCAATGTTCTCCCATGTTTGTGAGGACCAGGTCATGGATGCTAGCGGGCTTAAGTACTAGCTGGTCCAGGGTGTTTGCATTTACAAAGTCCAGGAAACATCAGGGTCATATATGATTCCCATTTTATAGAGGGATAGTTAAGGTCAACCTTGAATATGGTGCTGGGTTGAATTAGAGTGTCTCCAGTATGTTTAAGTACAAGCTATGGGTTTCTGGGGTCACATAGAGAAACCTGCTGTTTACAAGGATATGGCATGGGATTTTGTCTATGGTAATTTGGACATGAAGAAACTCAAACACATCATAGTGCTTGACCAGCCTTCAGGTGTGTTTGTTTTTGGTGTAAATTGAGACACTTCCACCTTTGCCCCTTCATGTGCAGTAATTGGTCTAAATGTGTGGAAGGCATTATAGCCTTGCACTGCTGTGGTGCTCTCCATTACCTTAAACCATGTCTCAGGATTTATTTATTTATTTTATTTTACATTGGTTTACCAGGAAAGTCCTTACTTGAAATTAAGACAATTTTCAGCGGAGGCCCGGGAAGAAATGCTCCAGATGCATGTCTTTAAAACAAGGGAGGAAACCCGCAAGAATGCACAGAGAACATGCAAACTCTGCACAGAAAACACTCCATCTGAGAATCAAACCAGTGAATCTCTTGCTGGAAGGCGACAATGCTACCACTGCATCACTGCACCGTCCAAATGCACAGACATCTACATTTCCCAGGGTTAGCACAGCTTTCAGGGACAGGAGTTTCTTGATTAGACTCCTGGCTTTGAGCAATAACACCGTTAGATTTTCTTGGGTTGTTTTTGCTATAGCAGAAGGTTAATGAGGTTGGCAGTACCTAAAGAAGGCACTGTGTGAGTGGACAAGGTCTTAACCAATATTTGAAAACCTAGATTGGAGAAATGCTAAACCATCCCTGGCAAAGCATTGTAGTCTTTGAAACATATTCTCCTAGGCTAACAAATATTGCGCCTCCTTAGAATAACACCGAAAACTAAGCCAATTATTAAAGTCAGTTACCTTCTGTTCATATTGTGGCATCATCCTTGGAGAAGGTAGAATGCTGCTCAGTGTTAGGCTCATCTGGTCTGGTACACATAGTTTGAGAACTCCATCATTTCATTCTTCAGACAGTTCAGGGAGGTATGTGGGTCTATATCAGTCCATCAAAATAGCTGATTATCGAACACCAGATGTTCGAACTGTTAAGTTCGAACACTGATTATTGTGAAGCCGCAGAACACTGAATTCTTTCCCAGGGAAAGACTTCTGTGGGCTGTTTCTGTGGCTTCACGATTATCAGGACTGTGGTGGGAAGTTAAGGGTTGGGTTCAGGTAAGTGTGTGATTGTATGGACGTTAAGGTTAGGGAGCAGGTTAGGTGTGTTAGGGTTAGGGCGCGTGTGAAGTGGGTGTGCGATAGTGACAGAGTTTAGAGTTAGGGCGGGACAGGTGAGTTAGGGCATGGGTCAGGTAAGTGTGCGATAGTGACAGACCTTAGGGTTAGGGTTTGGGTTAAGGTAAGTGGATAGATAGTAGTGTATGTATAGTTTAGTGTAGGGTTAGATGTAGGATTTTAAGTGCATGTGTGTGGATTGCTGTTTTTTTTTTTTGGTGTGCTTGTATTGTGTGTGTGTGTTTCTTTTTCTCATATTTTTTTTATTGATTTTCAAGAGTATAATTACAATTTTTAACAAGGAAAAACAACGTAATATCAAATTTTTACAAAAACTATATACAAAGTCCAAAATATATACCAAATCTTCAATAACATTACATTTTGTCTAATAGTTTTTTAAGCTTTATCCAGGCAATTTGCTTATGAGTCATGTTTGAGGAGTGTAACATAGCTGTTTGTAATTCCCTACTACAAATAATCTTAGTAAAAGATATAAATTCCTTAAATGAGAGGTTATTTTTACATTTCCAATTTCTAGTAATAGTTTTTCTTGCTATAGCAAGTAGAGTCCAAAGGAGGTTCATTTGATTCAGTGGAACATACCTTGGCATTGGTGCATTAAAAAGTATCATAGAATCAGAGATCTCGCATCTGTCCGACCACAAAGCTTTAATAAAATTTTTAAACTCCATCCAAAATGTGGTTATTGTTCTGCATTCTAAAAACATATGTGCCCAGTCGGCATTTATTAGTTCCTCGCATCTCCAACATCTATTAAAATATTTCTTGCTTATTCTAGAGGCTTTTTTTGGTGTAATAAAACTTCTATGAATGAATTTCCATGTAAAAATTTTCCAATATGTGGAAGAAGAGGTATGGTAAACAGATCTGAGAATTAAAGTTTTACCATTTATATGTATTTGGAAGTTGTTGAAATTGTTGATATATTTCCATAAATTGTCATCTAATATTATTAGATCTGATCTAAGAATGTTGTAAAATCTTGACAATGAGATACCATTATTATAGCCTATATTGGTGAAGTCAAAGAGGATGGATAATTTTTTGGGGAGGTTTGTTATAGCAGGAAAATGATGTCTTTTAAATTCCGTTAAAATAAATTCTCTGAAGATCTGAATATTTAACCAGTTATTTTGGTAGATATTATACCTGGCTAAAAGGGAGGTAGTATCATGAATATTATTAGTTCCTAAAAACTGATGCCAGAATAATAACCCATTTTCTTCCATAGTTTTTATTTTCATCATGTTAAAGGAATCAAAGCATCCCTTGGTTAAGATTATTGGAAACATTAGAATGGACAAATTGTTGTTCAAAAGGTTCTTATTCATTACTTTTTTAAAATTTTGCAAGATATATTTAATTATAGGAATAAGATGTGATTTTTCCTGCTCATTGTTGAAGAAGAATTATTTAATAACTATAAATAGCTTAATATTTTCAGAACAATATATGTTTTTGAAAAACTTGTCAAAATTACTTAATAGTATCGTTTTATGTAAATTTTTCCAATTTGAATGGTATTTTGGACTTAACCACAGACTTGTTATATTAAGAATAATGGCATCAGCATAAAGCTCAAAATTTGGAAAAGCAATCCCTCCTTCAATCCAGTTTTTATAGTGCCAATCATATTTAATCCTTGGTTTTTGAGGATACCATAGAAATTTAATTAATATAGTGTTTATGTGTTTAAGTTGTTTTCTAGAAGGAGGAGCCAATAATGTTTGAAGATAAAAAATAATTTTTGGTAATAGAATCATTTTTAACAGAGATAATCTTTCTTCTATAGTAAAAACATTTTCTTCCATCTATTAATGTATTCTGTGATTTTATTTAATAAAATTTTATAATTTATATTTATAGTGTCCTTCCATTTAGACAGAATATGAACCCCAAGATATTTCAATTTATCATTGGTCCAGTTAAAGTTATTGTAATTAGATAGAGTGTTATTCAATTTTTTATTGATGAGAATAGTTTCTGTTTTGTTTTGGTTAAATCTAAGGTTTGAGATTTCCTCAAAGAGTTTTAATGATCTGATAATGTGATCAATAGATGAATCAATATTTCCAATAGTTAATAAGATATCATCTGCAAAGAGTAAAATTTTAGAAGAATAGTTCTCATTAACATCAAAACTTTTTATGTTTATATTGTTTCTTATAAAATTAGCAAATGGTTCTATTGCTAATGCAAATAGTAGTGGGGATAAAGGGCAACCTTGTCTAGTGCCTTTTAGAATTTGAAGTGGGCCAGATAAAAAAGCGCCAATTTTAATATACGCTATAGAACCTTCATATAATTTTTTAACAAGTTTAAGATTTCTGAGGAGAAATTATATTCTTTTAATACCATAAATAAGTATGTCCACTTAATAGAATCAAATGCTTTATCTAGATCTAGACTGATGAGTGATAATTCTTTTTTTTTTATTTGCAAAATCTATTAAAGTTAAAAGTCTAATAGTATTATCCTGAACTTTTCTGTTCAGTATAAAACCTGTTTGATCGTTGTTTATTAAAGTTAGCATCATTTGATTTAATCTGTTTGCTAAAATAGACGTAAATATTTTATAATCTATATTTAATAGGGAAATAGGACGATATGATGAAACAAATTTGGAGTCCTTATCTTGCTTTAGAATGGGAGGAATTAGCGAATATTTCCAAGAAGGACAAAGTTTGTCACTTATTCGAACTTCCTCAAGTGCTTTCATTAATATCTTCAAAGCGGAATCAGGGAAAATTTTATATAATTCACCTATTATGCCATCAAGACCAGGGGCTTTATTATTTTTAAGATTTTGTATTCTTTCTTTAACTTCTATTAATGATATTGATTTAAGTAATCTATTATTTTGTTCTTTAGAAAGTTTATTATTTATATTGTTTTTTAGAAATTCTATTTTTGAACTATTATTAGTCAAGTTTAAGTTTGCTTTATTCATTGTTTCATGATATGAATGAAAAATCTCTAAAATATCTTTTAGATCTGAAGAAGGTTTTGAATTGTGTTTAGATGTGTCTAATATTTCAGTTATGTGTTTACTCTTGTGAAAACTTTTCGTTTTGTTTGCTAATCTATGCATATGTTTTGGATTAGATGAATAAGATTGTAATTTTAACCTCTCTAAATTAATTGCTACTTTATGACTAAGAATTTCTAAATATTCGAGATTTAGTTGTTTTAATTCCAGATTCGAGACCAATTCTTTGGGGCGTAAGTTATTTTTTAAAGTGTCAATTTTCAATTGTAGATTTAATAATTCTTTGCCCCATTCTTTCCTTTTATATAAATACCAGGTTTTTATTTTCCCATATATATAAGATTTTAAAGAGTCCCAAATAAACACTTTATTTGTGTTATTATTATTATTATTAAGTTCAATATAATAGTTTACTTCCTTTATAAACCATTCTTTGAATCCTTTTATCTTAATAATATAGGCTGGTAATCTCTGCCAATGAATAAGATCGTTTGGTTTAATTTTAATTTTAAATAGTATGGCATTGTGGTCTGACAGAGGGCATGATGTAATCACTACATCTTGAGTCTTAGATAATAGGCTGTCAGATATAAACACTTTATCAATAGTTGTCTGTGTACCATATCTATAAGAAAAGTGAGTAAAATTGAGAGACCTCTGCTCTTTGATCATGTATATGTCTTTTAGGTTATATAATGAGACAAAATCTATCAATTTTTGGCTGATGCAGGTATCTTAATATTGCTGACATTAGTGGTATCTTTAGATGATAGAATACAATTAAAATCACCTGCCAAAATGATATCTCCTTTAGAATTTGCTGTTATTATTTCCAAATATTTGTTTGCAGATTTAGCACCAATACCAGGTAGCCAGTACATATTTGCTAAAGTAAAATATTTCTTATTCAATTCCAATACTACTAGACACAACATACCATTTTTATCAGAGAAACTGTTAATTATTTTAGGTATTGGTAATGTATTTTTCCACAAAATCATGGTTCCTCTTCTCTTTGTTTGGAAATGAGATTCAGCTAGAATGCTATAACCTTTAAAAAACATTTTTTCTAGATCTTTCTGAATAATGTGCGTTTCTTGCAAAAATATAATGTCAGCTTTATTAGATGCTAGGTATTTGAGTAACCTTCCTCTTTTAGTAGGGTTATTAAGACCATTTGCATTCAGAGATAGACATTTAGACCCAGACATTGATTACTTTAAGCTTTTGATGGATAAATACTATTCTGGACTTAATTAACAAGTAATATTCAGAGAAGATGAAAATATAACTATATACAAAACTAACCATGGAACATCTAGTTCCTGGATTGATGAATAAGTCATCAATACCACCCTCTGTCATCCTTAGTGCTCAAGACTATCGTTCTCTAATGCTACTACCTAATATTTTATTGAATCAACAAACTACAACCTATTAATTCTCCAGGATGAATAGGTATTACTATGTAGGAGATATTGCGGAAAAACATCAATTACCATGAATAATGTAATTTTCAATTTTTTTAAGAACAGTGTCTTTAAACTTGTATCATGACATAGTATATCATATTCATTTATGTCTATTCTATACTAATACAGATCTTAATCTAGTATACTACATTAGATCAAAACCTACTCATCTAGGAATTCAGTAAAGAAGTTTATGTATAAAAATAAGAACATTTATCATGTAACAAAACATTCCTGTATGAACTTGTCTGTGAAATCACAACAGTGTTAATATTTACTATAGAATCAGCATATTAATATATAGCCTATAGGCTTATTTTCCTTTTATATAAGATATAAAATCACCAGTTTTTCCTTCCCCTAAAAAAAAAACATATCTGATTAACCTTAAATAATTTCTTAAGGTATTAAAGATATTTAAAATAAAGATGCACTAATGAGAATTTTTTACATGAGAAGATAATATTTTAGTTGCACAAATATCTATGCAGGTATATAGATCTGTGTAATCATCAAAAACATTAGCTTTTCTTTCCAAAGATGTGAGTCTAAAGAAATTATGTAGTGTAGCTTGATTTTGATAAAAATATCATCTAATGAAGTCACAGCTTTTAACCTTCAAGGACACTTCAGTTTTAGATGTTATAGTAATAATGTATTCCCTTAAGTTGTCCTTTTTAACAAAATACATTAACACATTTTACCAATATTTTTTCAATGGCAGTGGTTAACATGCAATATATCTTTTGCTAGAAAATGTAGTCTACAGACAGTAAAACATTCAATATTTTATGAATATTAGTGAAAATGTCAGATTGTAGTATGCACTTATGTAGCTGGAGGTGGATTAAGTAGATCACAATTTCACCATTCACTATAAATCCAACATAATGCAAACTATTAATTAGAAAAGCAGTTAAAAAGTAAAGGCTACCTTTGGAAATAACAACTGTCCTCATGTCCTGATGAAAGTAGTAACTATAAGTCAAGAGTAACCATCCCCACTTTGCACTGCCCCCCCTAACAGTCTTCTACTACTATCACTGACTAGTGAGGCAAAAGCATCACTTTAGTAACAACTAAGATCATTCTCTAAGCAGAACTGTCTCCTTTTCTTTGGAACCAAAATTTTTCCTGCCCCAATATATTATTTCACCCTTTTATAACAGAATTATTATTTCTTGTAATGGTCTGTCTGCAGCTTTGGCTTCCCCAATCCAGCAGTATTGCCATCAACCAACAACTCATATAATCAATAAGATTGGGGACGAAGATATCAAGATGAAAGCACAGAAAATACATAGCTGCCCCAAAATCTACTTTAAAAATAATAAGAACACATTAACCCCAATAGATAATGTATTTTAGTGACTTTATAACCATTGCATATGCCGCTTTCTGCTCTGCTAACCAAAAAGGATCAGATGACCTAGTCTATGTTTTCACTGTATCTGTTAGCTACAGCTGCCAACTAATGATCAAGTGTAAACTACTTTGTAAAACATGTCATCAGAAAACTTATTATGAAGGGAACAACATAGGCATCAACATTGGTTTAGTAAAAAGGACCTTTATATATGTCTATGTTTTTTATATATTTTTCTTTGTCACTCTTGGTATGTGATAAAGCATTCAGTTGTTCCGTTTTCTTTTTCTTTTTTTTTTCATGTGAAGATTTCTGGTAACGTGAATATGTAACCAAAGTTCATATGACAAAAGAGACTTCGAGAGAGTACATGCATAAGTCTCTTGTATTACAAAGAAGATCTGACCAAGAAGTCTCGAGGCAACAGCCTTCTTTTTCCTTTTTTTTCCCTTCCTTCTCCTTTAACATTTGAATTTTGGCAGTTAAAAGCTCGCACTAGGGAATCTGCAGCAAGCTATGATAACTGTTCATGAGATACTCGTGATGTGCATTTTGTGAGAGAAAAGAAAAACAGAATATGTTACTCAAAAAGCATGTATATGAAGTACAAAAAAAAAAAAAAAAAACAACTTTGCCCCATTTTATATAAATATAAAATTCTCTGTAACTATCAATTTTACTGGCCAATGTATCCGATATCAAGCATACAAACCCTCCTGTCCCTGCAACACACACTCCACCAGCTTTCATCAGAAAATACATCTCCTTTTCCCTCTCCATCAGCAGATGGACCCACAAACCACAATTTAGTAAAGACACAAACCTCTCAAGTGTATGAGAATGCATTTTTACATGTCATGACGGATTCTTAGAAAGAAAACAATCTTCTCTTATTATGATAAAGAACAATTTCCAATACCTTTTAAACTATTTAGTACAATATCCGTTAGCTCTAAAAGGACCCAAGCATAACATGACATTTAACAGGAGAGAAAGCCCGCTGATGCAAAAAGGGGCTACACTTTCATTTAAGTGCACTGAGATGGGGAGCCTTCATTTCACTTATCGGAGCAATCTATATCATCATAATCTAATACACATACAGTATCCGGTATTAAGGGGGTTCTTGTTTTAACCAATATTTCTATGGTATTGCTACATTGCCCCTATGTAGTTGTCAACTAATAATACACTCTGTCAAGGGAAGATTTAGAATTTTAACATCTATGTTTAGCATTCTAGCGTATTTGTATTAAAGGCTTTTAAACAGCAAATATATTTAAAAATAAATAAATAAATAACATACTTAATAAATATTAAATGATTTTTACCTTAACATGTATTTTTTTCCCCGATGTAGGTGATTTGTAGCAGGAAAATTTGGGATTTGAAGGGATTGTGGAAGAGCTTCATTTGTATTATTTACCCTTAAGCTTCTTGCTTGTTTTATCAATTGATAACATTTTTCCATTTGTTGCCTGCCTTTTTAAACTAGGTAATGAGATGTCCATATCTTCAGTGTTTTCCAAAATCTTATTCTTTTTCACATATTCAGAGGCGTCATCAATATTATTAAATATTTTTATTCCTTCAGATAGATGTATTTTAATTCTGGCAGGAAAAATAATTTGTGCTTTAATTTCAGCTTTCTTCAGATTTTTAATGAGAGGAATGCAGGCTTTTCTTTTAGTTATTATAGTAGAGGTATAGTCATTGTCAAATCTTATGTTTTGACCATTAATTTGTATAGGATTACCTGCCCACGCTGTTCTCAGGATTAAGTCCTTGTCTTGAGATGATAAAAATTTTACAATAATGGATCTTGAAGCATTTGGATTTTTTGACACAGACATATTTGACAATGACCTGTGAGCTCTCTCTATCCCAAAAGAGAGAGATTCAGGTAGGTTTAGTGTCTTAGACAACCAGTCATTCAAGAACTGTATTGTGTTATTTCCTTCCATTTTTTCAGGTATGCCGTATATTCTAATATTATTTCTTCGTGACCTTGATTCTAGGTCCTCCACTTTATCTGAAAGTGCAGTGTTTTGCATTAGTAAGAAGTCAATCTGGCTATCATTTTCATGCTGTCTTCCGTCTATTTCATTAAGAGATTCTTCAATTTCTGTTATCTGGTCTGTGTGTCTTGTAATTATCTCCTTGAATTCTTCAATCTGCTTTCTATTTTCTTTCTTCATGTTTTCCATGATTTTTTCTAAATTGTCCATTTTCATGGAAAGATCTTGAATACTGGATATTATTGTTTGTAATTCTTTCTTCATGGAAGTTTCCTGGAGAGAGGCTTTTGAATGACTCATGGCTGAGAGAGTCTGTTATATTCAGCTGCTGTACTTCTGACAGGATGTAATTCACTTTCTATTCACCAAAATTGAAATATTTGTAGAAAAAAATAATCCACTGTATCTAAATATATAGGTGAAAGAAAACTTAGATGTTTTTAAAATAATATTAAGAAAATTTCCTGTCAGAGAAATTTCTGTTAAGCAGAGCATCAAAAAAGTGCTGTTATCTCTCTGACATCTTGGCCACGCCCCCCTAGTGTGTGTGTTTCTTGGAACAGAATCTTTTTTCCCTGGGAAAAAAAAATCGCTGTTCTAAGACTTCAATGTTTTTGCAATTCGTGGTTAGAAGTTCGAACATCTGGTGTTCGAACTTCAGCCATTTTGGTGAACTGATATAGACCCAGGTATGTCTCATGTCATTTATACCCATATGGACTATTATCATTATCATCAACCCCTTTTTTCACATTGTCTACATGGGATATGGTGCTGAGTTGAATTAGAGTGTCTCCAGTATGTTTAAGTACAAGCTATGGGATTCCTGGGTCATAGAGGGAAACCTGTTGTTTACAAGGATATGGTATGGGATTTTGCCTATGGTAATTTGGACATGGAGAAACTCAAACACATCATAGTGCTTGACCAGCCTTCAGGTGTGTTTGTTTTTGATATAAATTGAGACACCTCCATCTTTTGTCGCTTCATGTGGATTAATCAGTCTAAATGTGTGGAAGGCATAATAGCCCTGCACTGCTGTGGTGCCCTCCATGACCTTAAACCATTTCTCATTATTTATTTTATTTTACATCTGTTTACAGGGAAAGTTCTTACTTGGAATGAAGCCAGTTTTCAGTGGAGGCCTGGGCAGAAATGCTCCAGACGCATGTCTTGAAATACGTAGGAGGAAACCGGAGCACCTGGAGGAAACCCACACAAACACAGGGAGGACATGCAGACTCCACACAGAAGGCACTCCAGCTGAGAATTGAACTGGTGAACCTCTTGTTGTGAGGTGACAATGCTACTGCTGCACCACTGTGCCGCCCAACTGCACAGACATCTACATTTGCCAGGATTAGCACAGCTTGCAGGGAGAGGAGTTTCTTGATTAGACTCCTGGCTTTGAGCAATAACACCTTTAGATTTTCTTGAGTTGCTATTGCTATAGCAGAAGGTTTATGAGGTTGGCAGTATCTAAAGAAGGCACTGTGTGAGTAGACAAGGTTTTAGCCAATATTTGAAAACGTAGAGTGGACAGATGCAAAACCATCCCTGGCAAAGCATTGTAGTCTTTGAAACATATTCTCCCAGTCTAACAAATATTGTGACTCCTTAGAATGACACCAAAAACTAAGCCAATTATTAAAGTCAGTTACCTTCTATTCATATTGTGGCATCATCCTTGGAGAAGGTAGAATGCTGCTCAGTGTTAGGCTCATCTGGCCTGGAATACATAGTTAGAGAGCTCCATCGTTTGGTTCTTCAGATAGTTCAGGGATGTTCTTATGTCATGTACACCATATGGACTATCATCATCAACCACTTTTTTTCCCATTTTCTACATGGGGTTGGGGTGTCATGTCACTTGTAGTCATCTAGTCCTACTTTCTTTGACACTCATGCCTGAATGTCACAGGTCTTCTGTCACACAATACATCCACCCCTTTGGTGGATGCCCTTGTTTCCCCATGCCTTCTTGCTGTGTATCCCAATTCTTTTCATCATGTTGTCTTCTGCTTCCCTGCACATGTTCCCAAACCACTGCAATCTGCTCTTTTTAAACTTTTCTGCAATTGGAGCGACATTGGCTTCTGCTCTTATGTCCTTGTTTCTTCATCTGTCCCACAGTGTGCATCCTACCACCCGTCTCAAACACTTCATCTCTATCACCTCTAGCTTCCTTAACTGCTCTACCTTTACTGCCCAGGTTTCTGTACCATACAGTAGTACTGATCTCATCACTGTTTTGTAAACCTTACTTTTCAAATTGTTTGGCATTCTTCTGTTATACACTACCCATGACACTCTGTGACAGTTGGCTGCAGCCCTTCTGATTCTAGCTTTGACCTCCTCATTCAGACTTCCTTTCTTCTCAATGATCCATCACAGATACTTGAAGCTGCTAAACTGTTCCACTATTTCACTTCTAACATAATTTTCAGCTTCTTCTAATTCCCCCCGTTTGCTGTCATTATCTGTATTCAGTTTCTTCATCTTTGTGCCTTCACTTTTGAATTACATTCCCTTACCCTTTGCTGAAGTTCTTGCTCAGAGTCTGCCTGTAAATGCCACATCATCTGCATACACCAACTTTGTTGATCTGTCCCCTTTGACCTGTTTGTTAATGCAGTCCATCACTGGTATGAACAGCACTGGGCTCAGAGCCAAACCCTGATGCATGCCCACTCCCAATGGGATCCCCTCTATGAGACTGAACACTGTTCGTACTTGAGTCATTGGTTCCATGTAAATAGCTTGCACTAATTCTAGCAATGTTTCTGAGACTTTGAATCACTACAGGACTGCCCTGATCAGCTTTCTTGGGACTGTGTCATATGCTTTCTCCAAGTCTAAGAATGGACTCTTTCCTCATTGCTAGCTTCTTCCCAAGTATCTGTCTCACTGCAAATACTAGGTCAGTTATGCTGCATTCTGATCTGAATCAAAACTCATATCCCATCTTACTTTCTACCACTCTGTGTATTCATTTATCAATCATCCTCTCTAGAACTTTCATGCAACATGATAGGAGTTTGATACCACTATACTGCCCACAGTTATGAATTTACCCTTTTTCATGAACACCAACACTAATATGCTTATTTTACAGTCATCTGGGATACATATTTCTCAACATAATGCTATGATTGCCCCCAGGAGCCATATCACCACTTTCTCACCCAACATCTTGATTGTATCTGCTCTGATCTCATCTGAGCTTGCCGCTTTCCCTGACTTTGTTTTCCATAGTGCTGTTCTTACTTCTTCTATAGTAGGCTCCTACTTGTCTCTCATTGTAGGCTGTATCTGGGTCAATGCAGCTTCTGCGGTTTTCTTCATGCAGAAGTTGCTGGAAGTACTTCTTCAATCTGCCTTTGATGTTCTGTGGACTGATGAGTAGGTTATTGCTGGCATCCCTTATGAAGGGTGTCTGACAACCTTTTTTATATTTCTGTCATTGCCTTTTGTGCCATCCACTGAGTCACTTTCCTGTAGTTGGTAGAGTGTCTCAGATGTCTCATTCTTTGCTATTGCAACTTGTTTCTTAGCCTCTTTGTTAGCTAACCAGTATTCCTTCCTAGCATGTCTGTCTTTTGCATCTCACACATTTTCCTTCATTCCTTCTTTCCATTGATGACTTCCTGTATTTCTGCATTCCACCACTAACTTTCCTTATGTCCCTTATTTCCATACCTGGCTTGGCTGCATATCTGTTCTGTTGCCCTTTCACATGCTGTTTTGAGGTGCTGTCATTCTTCTTCATCTCAAGTGATTTGCTTTTCTTCTTGAAGTGCTGCAGCCCTGACAAATTCCTTGAACTGTTGTGTTTTCACTCCAGTCAACTTTCTGGTCTTCAGTCTGGTCTCTGTTGACCTTAGAGTCTTCTCTGACCACTGCTTACAGCTGATTGTGTCAACAAGTGGTTTATGCTGTGGGCCGACTGTTTCATAGGGGATGACTTTGTAATAACTGATTCTATCCCAGTATCCTTTCCTCAGTTGCATGTCGGCTATTTTTTATGTAAGCTTGTGACTGTCTCTCTTTATAAACAATGTGCTGGCTACCATCAAGCCACTTGTCAGACAGAAGTCTAGAATGGCCTGTCCTTCTTTATTCCTATTGCCCCAATCATGTAAACCCTGTCAATCCTCATATCGTGATCTGTCTATCCTAATATGTCTATTCAGGTCACCCATTATCAACACCAATTCTTGTTGTCCTGCTTTATCTAACATGTCCTGTAACTGTTGTCTGAATGCACTCTCTTCCTCACTATCATAGCCCTGCTATGGGCCATAGACTAAGATGACGAATACTGCCCTATCTTTACACTGCAGTCTGATTGCCATGAGTCTGGCACTAATTCTGAAGACATTCCTCACTGTCGTCTGAAGCCACACCCTTTCCAAAATTCCCACACTATTTCTAACCTATCCTTCTCCTGAGTAGGATAATCTAAATCTCAAGCCAAGTGGCTTTGCTGCACTGTTCTTCCACCTTGTCTCCTGGATACATTGGATGTCCAGCCTCCTCCATACTTTCATGCCATTTATTTGCAAACCTTATCCTGTTAGTGAACCTACACTTAGTTCATGTTTGACAGGTCATTTGGTTTTACATCCAGCTTTCACTCAACAGAGCTATCCCAGGTAACCCAAGCTGGGCAACTGCACACTGGCAGCCAATAGCTTACTGATACAAGGCTACTGGGCTTTATGGTGGACACACAATGGCCAATAGAGAGACATACAGCCCTCCAACCATTAGCATGCATCCCTGGTGTAGATCAGAGTAGACCGAGTTCTCAACTCACTTATCACTGGCAAATATCCATGTCCATTTTGGCAACATTAGTCAACACAACCGGATCACCTAGAGCCATATTTTTTACACTGTTGAGTGGCTAGCCCTGCCAAAGTACTTGTAGTTCAACAAACAGAATGCATGTGTGATTCTGCAGATCCTGGCCCCTGATAGGCAGCTGACAAAAACTCTCTCCATACTCAACTTGGCGACTGAGACATCTGTGTGTCTCACAATGGAATTTCCTATGACCAAATCATTGAGTTGTATGGTGGTTTTTCCTTATGATCTTAGAAGTTGAGAAGATGTGAGATGTGGCTGTATATGTCATTTTAGTAGAATCCTTCTGAGAGTGCTGAGGATACTTATTGTAAGTGCAATGTCTGAGAGGCCTTCGGTGTTTAGGAATATTACATTTAAGATTCTCAGCATATGTGGAACACTGTGTCTTGTCCAGACTACGTGGTGGGAGTAGTATGTGTGCTTTTGACAACCTATTTGATATTATAAGTGCTTGCATGTGAGTGCCTTGCCTACATTGACATTGTGTAATTAAATCTCACACGTACAGTATCCCTTTGAGAATTAGGTGGTTGCCAGTAAACATGAGACATTGCTACATTGTGTCAGGATGGCCATATCCACTAAAATGGATGTTGTGATAGTAGAAAAGTGCATATTCATGTTTATAGGTCTTATCATGTGGTGTAGAAGAGGATGGTACAAGAGAGGTTTACAGCTGGCTAGCTTGGTTCTGTAAAAGTATAGACTACAATCAAGACTATCAAAGATTATCTAATACTAAACTAATGAGGTGGTGCTCCTCAACCTACAAACTAGTTGCTCTTTGTGCAAATAAGTACTGAGGAAATTTCAGACAAGACTTTATAGGGAAATTTTAAATAATCAGTCCTGCATCAATACAGGGCACTGCTAACCACCACAAACACAACATCTTTATACATACTGAGGAAACCAATAAACAAGCAAAATAGCCCTCTGGCCAATCAAAATTAACATACTTCAAGCTTTGCTTGCCAAGAGCAAAACATAAGGAATAATCACTAGCTGATTCCTGGGAAGCAGTTATTAAGCTCATCGGTGATTGATAGCCTAGCCCCACATGTTAACTCTTTTAAAAATAAGATGGAAGAAAATGAAGAGTGTGTTGCCTTTTGGCTTTTCCCGGTTATGGGTCGTCACAGCGGAACTCCAGTCCACTAATGATTGGCAGTGGATTTTCACAAATGCCGAGGTGCCAGCTCGACGTTCAACCTTCAGCAAAGGCATGCCCATTTACGCATGTCTTTCGAATGCCCACCAAACCGCGGGGAGGACATGCAGACTCCACACGGAAGGCACTCCCCGCACTCCAGCCGAGAATAAAACGGGATAACCTCTTGCTGTGAGGTAACAATGCTACCGCTGCACCACCGTGGATGTCATGGAAGAAAATGAACAGTAATACTCTAAAATTTGGCACTATATGTTACGTGAGTAGAATGGTATTAAGTAACTCAAGCTTTAAGAGGCTAAGGGGAAGGCCTTCCCAACTGATCTCTCAGTGCGAAGTACAAAGATGAGATGAGACTGGGAGAAGCAGCCAGAGTGATACTTATAGTAGGGACAGACGGCTCAAAAGCGACCAAGTTTAAAAGCACAGTAGGAAGGGGTGGGTGGGTGTTAAAAATCAAATGCAATCAGAAAACAACAGGAGTCACACAGCTCTTCAGTTAAATAATAACGTCCCTAAATGCTCACAGATAAATAAGAAATGCCATTTCTCAGCTCCTCCCATTAATTAGGCTAGACTGGATTCCTTTTCAATCAATGAATGGGAAAGGAATTCTTTTCTAACTGACCCTAGCCAAGAACTTGTGAAACGCCAAGAAGAAAAAAAAATGAGGTAAAACAAAATTAAAAGAAAACAAATTGCAGCATAAGAGCCACAGTAAAAATAAATTAATAAATTAATAAATAAATAATAAAAACAATTGAAGTATCTAAATCTTAAATGAATAAATCCAATCCAAAATCAAACACAGTCAGACAACAGCAGTAGTCACAAAGAACTTCGGCTAAATAATAATGCAGCCAAGTAGTTGCTGCTAAATAAAAAAACACACTTTCTTGGTTCATCCCATTAATTAGCTAGACTGAATTCCTTTTCAGTCAGTGAATGGAAGGGAAGTTCTTCTCTAGCTGTCCCTAGCCAAGAACTTTTAAAACTCCATGAAGAGAAAAAATGTTTTGAGGTAAAACAAAATTTAAAATAATAAAAATCTTAAAACCAATGGAAAGGCACCAACATAGACTTAATGAACAAACAAAAGTGCCCAAAGACTGAACAAACAGCTACTCAAAGCAATTTAGTTAAGCACTTTCATTTATTTAATATATGAACTTCTTCAGAACAAGATAGCAAACTGAACAAAAGTAAAATAAATTATACAAACAAGCAATGACTAGGTAACCAATAAAAACAGGTTATCAATTAAGAAAATGCACAATATTAACTATTAAAATGCAGAAACATCCAATAAAAATTTTAAAAAGTAATTAAATAACTCTGTTTTTGAGAAAACATTTGATATTAATAACTCCATTCAACCCAGGATCCTGGTTGGCTCGCAAAGCAATTTGCCATTTCAACTCCTTTATTTCTAAAGCAGTATTGAAATTATCTATAAAAGGCCTGTAGTCTATACTATCCAATACAAAAAAGGAACATTTTCTAAAAGTATCACATTCACTGGCATGTTTAGACAGTGCATTAGTAAAATTGCATTTTTAATAGCAGCATGGTGTTCATAAATTCCTTTATAATGTGCTCTGTTTTACCAACATGTGATGCCCGTGCACTGGCCCAGCAATCAAGGAGCCTCAATCCTCACCACTACCAGTGAGGGGCGCCCACATTGGGAAGGATAACAAATACACACACACAGTAAAGTGCAATTTCTCTTAAGAGCACACAGAGATCCCAGTCAGTCTGGGGCTGGCTTCTCCCCTTCTCTCCAGATCCCCAATAAAACTCCCCACTGGCACAGCTATAGGGTCCAGATCTCAGCCTAGTGGTCAAGCTAAAACCTCCAAAACCTTCTCTGTCCAACCAGTCCTTTGTGTCCCTGCCCAAGTAGCTGACACACCCACACTTTGAGATATGAGTTATATATAAACACACAGACACTCCTGGGAAAGACTGGCACAGGTTCTCCAGCTATGCCTCTTCTGCCCAGACTATACGGTAGTACCACTTGCCACCAACCACTAATATCAGCTACTAATAAAGCCCTTATCAAAGGGTGTCCAATTATTACTGTGCAATATTATTATCCAAATGGTAAGTGTGATGAACAGCAAGGCTTATTTGGAGTGGCTTAGACAGTATCACTATATACATGCAATGTACTCTAGAGCTTAAATTATCTCTACATAAAACAGCCACAGCTAAAGGGGTTAAAATATTTAATAATAAATAATGAGAACACAAGACAATACTTCTTACTACATGGTTCTAGTCAAGAGTTCAGATTTCATAGATAAATGCTTAAAATAATACAGTAGAAAAGTTCTGACATAAATACAGAAAACAGCTAGACTAGACTTCCTATTTCCTATCTATATCTAAGAGCAAACACAGTTCTAAAATAATCTTACATATAGAGCAAGGCAGCGCTGGTGATGTTGTCAGTTCTGAAAACAAATATAAAATGCTCTGATTCTCTCTCTCTCTCTCTCTCTCTCTCTATGTCTTTAAATAGATAGTACAGTACCACTGACTCATTTCAGATTGCATCATTATTCTCTGTTTCCCAGGCGAACAGAAACTCAGAGTGTAACAGCCCTTTTGATTTTGCAGCTGGTCAGGAAGCCAGAGCAATAAAAGACATTATACATGTAAATTCTAACCATTAACTCTGGTCTCAAAACAATAGCAAGAATTCCTTCATTCAGACACCTTGGCTCCGAGATTTGAGATCAAACAATTATACAATGCTTGACTTATCAGCTTTCTTCCAGCAGAGTGCAATGTGGTTACATTTTTGAATTTCAACATTTAACACCATTTTCTTCCATTTAAGAGAACAAGCTTGTGGCTTATATTAATATTTACAAATGACAGAATTATCTACAAAATTCTATCTGGCTAGGCTTGCAGCCTTTACATATCATCACATACCCCCCCCAGAGAACTCAAGCTAGTTTTTTAAGTGACCCTTGAGAAACGTTGTTTGAGAAGGTTAGGTCTATCTCAATATATCTTACTCCATTCCCTGTCTTGAGCTCCCATCTGCATTGGCATTGCTACTCCCACTGTGGTGCTGTAGTGACATATCATATACCTGCAAACCTAGGCTCCATTTGAGCAACTTGGCATTTTGCTGGCTGGCACTGTTAAACAATGTTAGGGGATTGTGATCTGTCACTACAGTGAATTTTCTTCCATACAGATAAGGCTGAAGTTTCTGCAGTGCCCACACTATGGCTAGACATTCCTTTTCTACAACTGCATAGCATTCCTCCCTGGTTTATCTCATTCATAGGCTCCAACCCAGGGAGGAATGCTATGCAGCTGTAGACATTCCTTTTCTACAGCTGCATAGTATTTCTCCCTGGGTTAGAACCTATGACTGAGATAAACCACTGGATGTTATTCTCCTTTTGAATAAATCTGGCTAACTACAGGCCCCCACCCTATGGTTCAAAGCATCCACCTGCACAACAAATTATTTGCTGCAATCTGGACTAGCTAACACAGGGGGTCCTTCCAAAGCTTCTTTAAGCTTTTGGAATGCCTGCTCACATGCTCTAGTCCACACTACCTTATCTGGCCTGTTCTTCCTTGCCAGGTCTGTGAGGGAAGCAGCTATGGTACTATAACTGGGGATGAACTTTCTGTAGTACCCAGCTGTCCATAAGAATGCCTTCACCTGCTTTTTGGTAACAGATGCAGGCCATGCCTCAATGGCTTCCACTTTGGCAGGTTCTGGCCTGATCTTACCATTTCCCACTCCATGTCCCAGGTAGGAGACCTCTGTTATACCCACCTGACATTTGCTGGGCTTAATGGTCAGCCCTGCCTTCTGTAGTCTGCCCAGCACCTCCCTGACATGTTGAAGGTACTCTTGCAAGGAATGGCTGTAGATAGCAATATCATCTAGGCAAGCAAGGGCAAACCCTCCTGCTGGGATATGATCTACCAGCCTCTGGAAAGTTGCTGGGGCATTTTTCATCCCAAAGGGCATCTTTGTAAACTCATACAAGCCAAAAGGAGTCACAAAGGCTGACTTCTGTCTAGCACTAGGAGTCAAAGGCACCTGTCAATAACCCTTGGTAAGATAAATGGTTGTAAGATACTTAGCCCCACCCAGCTGCTCTAGGTCCTCATCTGTCCTAGGCATGGGGTAAGCATCTGACTCTGTGTGACTATTTCATTTCTTGTAGCCCATACAGAACCTGGTGCTGCCATCCTTTTTTGGCACCAGCACCACTGGGGAGGCCCAGGGACTGTTGGACTCTTGAATTACCCCTAGTTCCAACATTTTCTGTATCACCTCCCTCAGAGACTGTTTGACTCTCTCAGGCCCCCTATAAGGGGCCTGCCTGATAGGCCTTTGGGGTTCTGTATTCACCTGGTGCTGCACCAGGTGGGTGCACCCTGGTTTCCCAGTGAATATGTCCCCAAACTCCTGTAACACTGCTCAGATGTCTTGAACCTGGGTAGGAGATAGCTGCTGGGACATTGCTATCCCTTCCTCTGAGGTGTCAGTCCGAGCCTGACTGAGGAGATCAGTCACCAGATCTCTCTCAGACTCCTCCTGCAAGCCACTGCAAATATTCAGTACAAGGGCCTCCCTATCCTGGTAAAGTTTCATCATGTTAACATGGTACAATTTGTGCCCCTGCCACCTACCTAGCAGTTCCACCATGTAGTTAAAATCACTTACCTCTCTTACCACCATTTAGGGTCACTCCAAAGCTGCTTCCAGCTTGTTGTGTCTGACAGGAATGAGAACCATTACCTGCTGCCCTACAGCATACTCTCTAGCTTGAGCATTCCTGTCATACCATACCTTTTTCTGTTGTTGGGCTTCTGCCAGTTTCTCCTGGGCCAAAACCATGAGTTCCCTGAACTTTGTCCTGAGGTTTAGGACATATGCCACAACAGACTCCTTGTGAGGTTCACACTCACCTTCCCACTCATCACAAATTAAATCTAGAGGTCTCCTTACACTATGCCCACACAGCAACTCAAAGGGTGAAAAAAATATGGATTCCTGGGGAACCTCTCTGTAAGCAAACTTGTAGGGCAAATAATTGTCCCACTTCCTCTTAAACTGGTCCACAAATACCCATAGCATGGACTTGAGTGTAGAGTTTAACCTCTGAACAAGACCATTAGTCAGGGGATGGTAGGGGTGTTCTTCAGGTGCTTCACCCCACATTACTTCCACAGACAAGCCAGCAGGTCTGACATGAAATTGGCATCTCTGTCAGTCAGGATTTCTTTTGGGAAACCTACCCTGCTGAAAATCTTTAACAAAGCATTTGCTACTTTTTCTGCCTCAATAGAGGACAAAGCCACTGCCTCAGGTTATCTTGTACCATAATCTACTACCACTAGTATATATGTTTACCCTGTGAAACTTGGCGTACTCAGAGGCCTCACAATATCCATAGCTACCCTCTGAAATGCCTCCTCAATCACAGGCAAAAGCATCAAAGGAGCTCTCACCTTGTCTCCTGCCTTGCCTACCTATTGGCACTGCTCACAGGTCCTGCAGTACCCTATTACATCTCTGGAAATTCCAGGCCAATAGAAGTTCTGCATAATATGTCTCTTTGTACATTTTATGCCCTTATGACCTGCTAAGGGAATATCATGGGATATGGCTAGAAGTGTCAGATGGTAGGCTCTAGGCACTGCCAACTTCTGTATTCTCACACCTTCTAGCTCTCCCTCAAAGGTCCACTCTCTATATAGTAACCCTTTGTCCCAGTATGCACATTCCCCTTCCCTTGGGAATCAGGTGCCTCACTAGCTACCTGCCTTGGGCCTTATAGGGTCTGAGAGCTCAGCCTGTCTCAGCTCTCTCTTTGTAACCCTTCCCAGCTCCCCTTCCAAAGGAAGTCTGGCATCCTCTGACAGTGGTGCCTCACTGTCAGCCTGGGTACTACTACTCACCTCTACCTTTGCAACCACTCTGTCCAAGGGAGCATCAGTACTCACAAGTAGCTGTGACTCACTTTCAGTCTCACTGCTACAGAGTAGCTCCATCCCTGAAGTAACCACCTCACCAGTTCTGGCTGCAAGTATGTGGTCTGTCTGGGTCTCCTCCAGGGTACCAGACCTACATGCTTGTCTCAAAGCCTTCTCTATCAGGACATCTGCAGGATGGTAGTTCAGTACCCCTGTTGTCTCAAGACAACCTACTATTGGCATTTTGTCTTTCCCACTTACTGGGTCTCTCACCCTTTGTTCCCCACCTTGCCTCCATGGACATCTGTATGCCACATGGCCCCACTGGTTGCATTCAAAACTTTTAACCCTAGGTCCTGGATGTGTACCTGGACTAGTGGCCTCCCCTGCTACTGGCAGATTCTGTTGGGGCAGTCTTGGCTTGCCACCATGGGTTCCTTTAGACCCATGAGCAGTATTAGAGGTCCCTTTCCTGTGCAGGGATGCCCTGCTTGCTAAGTATAGGTCTCCCTTCTTCCACAACTCATCTGAAGTAGCACATTGTCTATCGGCTAACCAGATCCTCATGTTCTAAGTGCTAAGGGCTTGTTCCCTCACGAACAGGTCTGCCAGTCCTTCAAAATTGGTGACTTGACATCCACTCACCCACCTATGAAAATAAGTGCTCAGTTCAGCAACATATTCACACACTTTCATCTGCCTTGCGTCTATGCTCATTAAACTTTTTCCTATAAGTTTCAGGTGTTAGCTTAAAAAATTCAACAGTTCTTAATAGGAGTATAATTAAAACAGTCAACGTCAGACATTTTTGACAAAATAGCTACAGCTTTACCATGGAGTAAGAGGGTCAGGAACTGTACCCAGAGCCTTTGGTCAACATCATACTGTTTACATACCCTCTCAAACATATGAATGAAACTATCAAAATGATCCCCCTCTGTAAACTGCAGAAGAAATTTACTGACCTTTTGTGCTTCTGGGTCCAGTTACTCCCTTCCTCATTACCTCCATGACTCTGGTGAAGAGTCAGCATCTCCTTTTCATGCTGCCTCTACCTCTCCTTTTCATCAGCTACCAGGCATAGCAGTTTCTCATTCTTCTCAGCCTGTAGATGTCTCAGTCTCTCTGTTGCTTCTGTTTCTGAACTCCTGGCCTCCAAATCAAGTCTCTCTATCTCCAGATGGATTTTTAAGTCCTCTACAGAAAGGTTGAGCTGCCCATTCTCTGAGTGTTGGACATCTCCATGGCCAGTCTGATTGCCCTCCTGAATGCTGTTTTCTGATGCAGCTGTGACCAAAGCTGCAATCATGTCTGCCTTAGTCAGGTTTCCATGAACCAGTCCCTTAGCCTGGCACATCTCAGCCAAATGGCTCCTTGTCAGCTTGCCATACTCCTCTGCTGACATGCTTGCATGCTCTCACTGACTAACTAAGCTGACAAAAGAAAGAAAACAATTGGGATCTGAACTCTGAATATTCACTGCATGGCTGATTTAGAGTACAAAAACACCTTCAGTGACCACTGTGCACAAGCTACAGGAATTCACTATCCACACCACTACAAGCCAATTAGTATGTGCCAACCAATTAATATGTGGTGTGGATATCCCACCACTGCCACCAGTTAATATGTGACACCTGTGTACTGGCCCAGCAATCAAGGAGCCTCAATCCTCACCAGTAACACCAGTGAAGGGTGTCCACATTGGGAAGGATAACAAATACACATGCAGTAAAGTAAAAGTTCCCTTAAGAGCACACAGAGATCACAGTCTGTGGCTGGTTTCTCCCTTTCTCTCCAGATCCCCAATAAGACTCCCCCACTGGCACAGCTATAGGGTCCAGATCTCAGCCTAGTAGTCAAGCTAAAACCTCCAGCACCCTCTCTGTCCAACCAGTGCTTTTTGTCCCTGCCCAAGTAGCTGACGCACACATACTTTGAGATATTAGTTATATACAAACACACAGACACTCCTGGGGAATACTGGCACAGGTCATCCAGCTATCTGCCCAGACTATACAGTAGTACCACTTGCCACCAACCACTAATTTCAGCTACTAATAAGGCCCTTATCAAAGGGTGCCCAATTATTACTATGCAATATTATTATCCAAATGGTAAGTGTGATGAACAGCAAGGCTTATTTGGAGTGGTTTGGACAGTATCACTACATACATGCAATGTACTCTAGAGCTTAAATTATCTTTACATAAAACAGCCACAGTTGAAAGGTTTTAAATTATTTAATAATAAATAAGAACACAAGACAATACTTCTTACTACCCAGTGCTAGCCAAGAGTTCAGAGATCACAGAGAAATGCTTAAAATAATACAGTAGAAAAGTTTTGACATCAATACAGAAAACAGCTAGACTAGATTTCCTATTCCTATCTATATCTAAGAGCAAACACAGTTCTAAAATGAACTTACATATAGAGCAAGGTAGTGCTGGTGATGTTGTCAGTTCTAAAAATGCAAAATACTCTGATTCTCTCTCTCTCTGTCCTTAAATTGATAACACAGTACCAGTGACTCATTTTAGATTATATCATTATTCTCTGTTTCCCAGGCTAACAGAAACTCAGGGTGTAACAGACCTTTTGATATTGCAGCTGGCCCTGAAGCCACAGCAATAAAAGACATTATACATGTAAATTCTAGCCATTAACTCTGGTCTCAAAACAATAAGAACAATTCCTTCATTCAGATATCTTAACTCCGAGTTTTGAGATACAACAGTTATACAATGCTTGACTTATCAGCTTTCCTCCAGCAGAGTGCAATGTAGTTACATTTTTGAAGTTCAACATTTAACACCATTTTCTTCCATTTAAGAGAACAATCATGTGGCTTATATTAATATTTACAAATGACAGAATTATATACAAAATTCTATCTGGCTAGGCTGGCAGCCTTCACATATATTCACAGAACATAATAACTTTCACAGTTGGAACAGTTAGCTAAATAAATAACACCAGTGCTTTTACAACTAAATCTTTGTTTGCTTGTGACACTTTTTTGCAGGTGCTTAAAATAAATAACTCTGTGCTGAATTAATAAATCTACATTGTTTGCAGTCATGACAGGGTTAGGTACCAGCTGGACCACAGATACCTAAACCAGTTTGATAGTCACCAAATTTAAGCTAAGATTTAATATTGGACACCTTTTTATAAATGAATTGTGGGAGGTTACCCACCACTTGTGCTAGTTCCCTGTTTCCTAAAATAATTTTCCAGTTATCTTGCATTATTCTCCTAATGTCATTGGAGTCAACACAAATGGGGACAGGGAATGCAGATCTTCCTTTGGCATTACTTATATCACCTGTATTCTGTTTGGAAACAAACCCGTTCAATAAAGCCAGAGAAAATTTTGGTACTTCGACCACTGGGAACTTCTTTAATAAAATGTTCATTGAAGCTTATCAGCCTGCTTAATCAAATAACCTGCGCCCTAATACTGTTCATTTTCATAAACTTAGGATGCTTACTACTGTAATGTAGGTAATTATTATAAAACATTTTTTGTGATAGATTGTACTAGAAAGGTGTTTAGATTGGGCATCCATAGAAATACATAAATCTAAGAAGTTAACAGTGGTACCAATTTCACTAAGATTAAAAACAAGCACTTCTACACTAAGATTATTTTGCTTCAAATAAAATCTCAAAATCATCTCTGGTCCCTGTCCAGATAAAAAAAATATCAATATATCTCCTATAAAAGGAGACATATTTGAAATGTTTAAGTTTAGAAAGGACAGTTGCTTCTCACCACCAAAGGACAAGAATGGCCAAATGCAAGGGCCATTTCATCACCATGGCTATCCACTTTTTGTTGGTCAATCTTTCCATCAAAAAGAAAGAAATTATTAATTAGCACCATTTCTAAAAGTAGGCAAATGGTGTTAATTTTAATGGGACAAAAATCAGTAAAATGAAATAAAAAATTTTTAACACATTCAACACCAAAATCTTGATTGATTGAAGTATAAATGGAAGCTATATCTACAGTAACAAGAAATGTTTCTGTCCCTAAAAAGGTGTAGTTCTTCAATAAATCTAGAAAAACCCAAGAGTCTTTTAGAAAATATTCTGTTTTGCAAGTAAGTGGATTTAACAAACTGTCAAGATAGAAGGTTAAGGTGCCCATCTTATTTTGTTTAGCTGACACACTCAGTCTAAATGGAGGATCAGATGGGTCCTTGTGTGTTTCAGGAATTCCGAACAAGGTTCATAACTTAGGTTCCTCAACTACCAAAAATTCAAAGGTGGCTAGGTCAATTTAACTCTGGTTAAAAAGTTCTAACAACACATTGTCGACTTTTTATAGCTCTTTCTAAGAAAGTCTTTACTAACTAAGCAATAGTTTTTCCTGTAAATTGTAAATTGCTTTGAATGGCTGGTTTTTGAACATTTAAAATAAAACAAACTGTTACATAAAAAAACAAAAAAACATGGAAATATCCAAACCTTGATGAATACATCCATTCCAAAATCAAATGCAGTCAGATAACAGCAGTAGTCACAGCCCTTCAGCTAAATGCTAAATTATAATTCAACTAAATATTTGCAGCAAAATACAAAATCTTACTTATCATCTCTGCCCACTAATTAGCAAGATTGGATTCCTTTTCAGTCAGTGAATGTAAAAGGATTTTTTTCTAATTGACCTTAGCCAAAAATATTTAAAACCTCATGAAGAAACAAATTTGAGGTAAAACAAAATGTTAAGTAAAACAAACTGCAAAATAAGTGAAAAAATGGAAGTATCCAAACCTTAGATGAATAACTAACTAGCAATAGTCAGGCAGCACTTCAGCTAAAAAAATAAAAAAATACTGCAGCTCTTATTGGTAACAATTTCACAGTGTACATCTCCAGCATTAATTATAGCTTAAGCCATTCTCAGGAAGACTGCAGTAGTATTGACTAAAGGAGTATTTGTCAAGCTCCATTACATTACAACTGGTTCATGGAAATGCCACTCATTTACATCAGAAGACATTTAAAATATATATATATTTTTTTTTGCTTGGGACATTTAGATGTGCACTGATACACTTATTGCTCTACAGTTATATATTCACTCTCTCACTCGGGGCTGCACCTATCCCCAAATACTTGAATTTGCCCCTTAGTTCTGCCCATCCCCATTCCAGGCAAATTCTAGCTGGTGGGCAGCAGCTTTAGGCTGGTGCATAGCACCACTCCTATTATGGCTACTTAGTTGCTATTGGATCACATATTCAGAGCCATAGTTTATTTTTGGGTGCATTTTTTTGTCCTTATAAAAGGTTTTTATTGACATCAGCAATTAACTATTTGTCACCACACATGAAGACATTTGCTTGGTTGATGATCCATTTTCCTGGTTATGAGCGTATTTTCTTCAGTAATGATTAATGGTGAAAGCAGAGAATTACTTTTCTTGCAAAACACAAATATAGGTTATGGGTCCCCAGAGATTGTTTCTTCTGGTTCATTCATCTTATCTTTTCCCCTCTTCTAATTCATTAATTCTCATTCATTCTGCCATATCCTTTTTCCAGCTGTCATCAGTGGGTAGCCAGAGCCTACCCTACATTCACTAAGTGTAAGGGAAAGGAAACAAATACTGGATAGGATGGCAGTGAATAGTAGGATACATAGAGATACACTAATTCACATGTGGCAGGTACACCTATAGGTGTCTGGCTGGATCACCATTTCATCTAAAGAATGTCTCAAGGATATGAGCAAAAACAAGAATAACCAATAAAAACCTACACTGACACAGAGAAGTCAAGCAGACACCTTACAGAAGGCAGGTACTGGAGAATGAAGTACTATGAGACAGCAACATTAACTGCTGCAAATACTCTGCTGTTTTGCATTAATCTTTGCTATGCTTTGTTTGACTTTTCTTATCCTGTGTAAGTTTAGATGCATTTCTGGGTTATTCCTGTATTTTTCCTTTCCTACAGAGCTGATTATCTACAAAAATCTTCAAGAGACCTGGAACATCTTCTGAGGATTCCTCTATGACAACCCTGTTCCTATCTGTTACTTGTTTGAACTCAGTGAAACTGAGCACCTTCAGCTCTTTCACTCTTAGCACAAAACTGGCAGGTTGGCTATAAAGCTTGTAAGTCCTTGTCTCTGGATCTGACACCATGTTATCAGGTTACAATGGGAATTGCATCCCATAAGTTGCTTTGGATAATGCCTATATCAATGAGTTAATGGCTACTCTCGCAGAATCACAGCTAATGTATTTTGAGAACAGTCTGATGTTGTGACCTTCTGTAATATGTCATATACAATGTACATGCTGTTTCACTTTTGCTTGACATGAGTAAGTATGCTTATAGGATGATTTTCTTATTATTTTGCTACCTTATAAAATTGCATGTAATAAAATTTGCATACTGTAACTCTTTCTGGGGAATATGCATCCATTAACAACATATCCGAGTTCTGCATGGCATTAATATTCTGGTTTGTTAAAAGCACAAATGTTTTTTTTCATCAAACTCCTGTACCCTGCATATAGAAATATAGGGGGAGCATAACATACATTACTTTTCTTTTCCAAACGAAGGTTTGCTATAACCTTTTATCTGTTAGGAACTGGATGACCTATTCAGTTATTTCTCTTCTCTCCTCCAGTACTATATAATGAGGTCTCTTTATGTGGATACATTTGTCTGTCATCTCCACAGTGTCTGATATATTAGTAGTAGTTTCATCTGCTTAGTGATTATGTGCTGTATTCACCAGTTCCTCACCATCTGCATCTGCAATGGTTATGTCCTGTTTTCCACATTTCTTTGCAAGTTTCCATACACAAACCACAGTCTGGCAACAGCTCAAAGTAGAAGTCATAACTGTTTGTTTTGGACACCTTATTTGTGGATAACTAAGTCATGTAACTACAAAAAATATTCAGACAAATGCTAAAATTGCCAGTGCCATATGTCACAGCATGCTGCTTTTATTGTATATATATTACTTCAGCGAAGTTTTATTTCCATAAATACCTAAGCATCAACCCCTTTGCATCGAACATCCATTCTTCAGATGTTCACATCAGCAAAAATGTTTTTTATAGGAAATGGAACTACTTGTCCACCACAGATATTGTTGCACATTACATTACTTCAAACCCACCAAGATGGGGGACTATGATCCCACACACCCCTATGTGGGGGGCTGAACCCCCACCTCCCTACTTATATATACCAACTCAGTGATTGCACTACTGTGGGGAAAATGGCACATTTCTAATGATGGCCAACTAACTCCCTTCCCTATGAAAACCATTCGCTGATGAGAACATTTGATGAAGTTCAGTGTAAAAGGGTCAATGATTAGGTATTCACAGAAATAAAAAATTCGATGAAATGATATAGACCAACTTTTATCTAGTTAGGCACTGCATTATATGAAGTAAATATTAAATTGTTATATCTGTGCTATTACCTAGTTAAATTATTTTGGACTGTGCTTGCTTATATTTACCTAACTGCAGTCTATACAGCTGCATCTTTTTTTTTTTTCCTGATTATTTGCATCACATGGATGAAAAGCATCCATGTTGATCAGCTTACTTGAAAGGCTACAAATAAATAAATAAATCTCAGCGCATTCATAGTTATAAAGACATTTCTACTGACTGGACAGACGATCATAATGGGCCAAATGACTTTTAAGTCCAACCCCCAGATTTACTAATCTTCCGTGCAGGACAAAGCTAGTTCTGCACAGAAGCGGCCATTTAGGAGCAGGACAGCAGCTTGTCATGCATATTAATGAAGGCACGCTGCCTGAGCTTCAAATCCTACACGGAGTGTGTAAGAATGCAGGGGGGCATGTCTGAGAGCAGAGCTTTCGGAATATACACACCCCATAATGAAGAACAGTAGAAAGGCCAAAAGAATGAGCGAGACTGCTCATAGGTGTCTACATACTCCCAGCAACATCCCCCCACGTGTACAACAGCAATAGTAAATATAAAGAAAATAAACATACCATTTATTTTTTTATGAATCCAATTAAAGCTAACCATAGGTGCATGGTTTTGCCCATCGCTTAGCTACGGTTAATGCAGCTTAAATAGCTGAAGAGGATAACAAGGAAGATATATGCAAATGAAGCAGTATAGCAATAGTTTAGTGCACAGAGCATTCACCTTATGAGCAGGCATTCCCGCTTTGAGTCCCACTGAAGCACATTCCATTTTCCATGTCAAATCACATTATGACCAATATTTCAGTTGCATAACCTACTAAATAACATATATTTGTGAACTGGAGTATTGCATTAAATGCAGATGTGAGGTGTCAGTGTCATAATGTTGCAAAGTCCACAGATAATCACATGTCCCCCATACAGTATATGTACACAGGAATCATGGATGCAAATGAAAGGTAAAATGTGTAATGAATGATAATTCCATGAAGCTTCCAAATCCCCCACCTTACCAAGAACCATTAGAAATTGCTGTCTAAATCAGTGCAGTTGTAAGCGGGAGTAAGCAAGTGTAAGCACTATTAAGCAGTAGTAAGCATATGAAAGCACTAGTAAGCAGGTTTAAGCCTGTTTGCACTGGGGTAAGCAATGCGCACACAGGTTAAGCAATATTGAAGCTAACTCTCTGTAAGCATATTTAACCGGAGGTTAATATTGCTTACCTCTGCGCAAACCCACACAAACCCGCTTACAACTGCTTAAAAGTACCTTAATCAATCTGTATCTAATGGCCCTTGTTTTACCCAGCAACAAAATAAACAGCCTTGCAGGTTTTTAACCCAGGACCCTATACACTATAGTCACAGTAGTTAACCACCAAGCCATCACAACACTACACAAGAATGAGGTATCACCAAACAAATCCTCATTGTAATAACATCAAACTGAACATGTGAAAGGAATCAGTATACAGTCAAATGTTCTATAACTCACTACATAACAGAAATATGTGAACTGGAGTACGGAAGTACGCCCAGATGTGAGGTGCAAATGTAATAGAGTGTTGAAGTCCTCCACTAAACACAAGGACCCCATACACTGTACATACACATGAATCATGGATACCATCTATAAAATATAATAAATAATAAATCAATGCCAAAAATCAAGTATAATGCAAAGTCAAATTTAAGCAACGCTAAGCATTGCACAGGCCAGCTTTGAGGTGTAAGCAATGTTTAGGCCAGCTAACTCAATGTGCTCAGTGATATACCCCTTTAAACAATGCCAACCTTAGGTAAGCAGGTTTGTCCATAGCTTAGCCTTTTCAAAACCAGCCAATCATGGCAAAGTGTGGGAATTCGGCCCTACTTAAACCCAACAGGTGGGAATACATCTCATAACTGGTTGTAGCTTCCCCTTGCTGACACCATGGCAGAAAGGGGAGAGGGAGTGCGCTTCCAGGTGCAGCGCTAGGGCATCCAGGAGTCCAGAGTCATGGTAGGACTCCTTGTCAAAGACCATGAGCAGAGACTGCTGCAGGGCCAATACCAGGGTTCCCAATATAAGTTGGAAGCCTGGGACCATCTCTCCTGTGACCTCATCAGTGCCACTGGCATACCCCAAACTGGTGAGCAGGTCAGGCATCACTATGCCGACCTGAAGGTGCGTAAGGGGGACCTCTTGGAGCAGTGGATCCAAGAGACTAGGATGGCAGGGGCTGTCTCAGCTGTGTTTAAGTATTACTCCACTACGGGTCTAATAATTGCCAGCTCATGTATATTATGGATAGGTATGGCTAAATATTCCTCTTATGTCCTTCACAGTGGCAAGTGAGTGGGCCGCAAACCAGGAAGCCCATGGCTGTTACCTGGAGAGGTTACGATGCGAGGCAGGTCAGTAATACTCCTGCATGTACTGTCATAGGAAATAAATATAAAAGCATTAGTAAGGTAATTGCCATTATAAAACCTGTATTATTTAAGGCAAGTACAGCATACACTGAAGAATATGGCAGGAAGAGTCTCATATAGTTTGTATGTAAATAATAGCATAATAGCCTGACAGTGAAGGTCTAACTGCTGGACTGCATGTGTATACTCTGGTATCATATGGTAATGTAGATTTGCAATCACTTAATAGTACTGTTGTATTAAGCACTGTTACCCACACTGTGCAACATAAATAAAATGTGTAGGAATGTCTGTATATGTCTGGTGTAATCCCCAGAGGTTATTTAGTACAACTGAGAGACACACAGACAGAAAACAGTGAAAAGGCTGACAACAAAATCCAAATAGCACACGCAACTGAGACATGAACTGTTGTATTTTAGAACACATAGCCATGGTTCAAATCCTGGCAGTGGTAGTAGGCTGCATAAAGAATCATACCCCATAACTGTATAAATATGTCCACAATGTCCAGTAAAGTGGCACATATCTGTTGCATGTCACCCTGACCCCTGGGAAATCAGTGGGATGATCCCAGATGCATATGCAGCAAACAGGAAATACAACTGATTGACACACATCTATGAAAACAAAGCTGGCACACTAGCAACTCCCCAAAATCTTATGAGAGTAATAAGCCATGTATGTTACATTTACACCCCCATGTTGTCAAGCTGTGACCAGAGTGTGTACAGTAACAGAGTGAGATGTATGTGCATAATAGTAATGTGGAATCTGGTACTGTGTGGCAACATTCAGGTAGCACTAACAAACATTGCTACCAAAGGTCTGTCAGATACAAACACTGTGTACAGAATTAAAAGAATGATACCCTGTATGGTACTGTTTACTTTGGTACTGTATGGCATTGTGACTGATGCAGTTGATCTTAATGATAAGGTATTACTCATCACTGTCACCCACACTGTCCTACAAAATATAACTGTCTAGGAAATCCTGTATAAGAGTGTTGCAATACAAGATCAGAATGTAAAACCACAGGAGAATTATAAGACAGAAAGCAGATAGGAGATATACAGCAATATCTATATAGCACACACAACTGTGATGGACAGTATTTTAGTTTTAGCAGACACAGCCATGGTCTGAATCCTGGGAGTGGAAGTAGGCTGCATACAGAATCATACCACACAACTGTACAGATAAGACCAGAATGTCCAGTATATGGGCCCACATCTGCTACCTGTCACCCCGTCCCCTGGGAAATCAGTGGAATGATCCCAGATGTTTAGGCAGTAAACAGGGAATACAACTGATTGCCACACATCTATGAGAACAAACCTGTCACTCTAGCAACTCACAAAACTGCTATGAGAGTAATAAGCCAAATATGTCCTATCTACACCCCCATGCTGTCAAGCTGTGACCAGAGTGTGTACAGTAACAGAGTGAGATGTTTGTGCATAATACTAATGTGTAATCTGGTACTTTGTGTGGCAACATTCAGGTAGTGCTAACAAACATTGCTCCCACATGTGCATCAGGTAAGAACACTGCACTGAGAAATAAAAAGCTTGATACCCTGTACTGGTACTGTTTACTCTGGTATTGTATGGAATTGTGAGTGTTACAGTTGCTCTGAATAATAAGATATCACTGATCACTGTCACCCACACAGTGCTACATAATATAACTGTGTAGGAAAGCCTGTATAAGAGTGTTGTAAGTCACTAAAGGTTTAAGAGGGCAATAGTCTAGATATGTCCCAGTTCACCTGCATGTGGTTAAGACATGGCCAGAGTCGGTGAAGAAAGAGATGGACAGGTATGTCCACATCAACCTGGAATCTGAGAGAATGTGTGGAAACAGTTAGTGTTGGCAAACATTTCCTCCACAGGTATACCAGGTAAGAGGTGTATACTACAGGTGAAACCAGTTCATGTATAAAGATGACGACCACCATATCACTGTTCAAACTAAGGCAATAGGGTAGTGTAGTAATACTTGTAAGGTACAGATAACAGCACTGACTAGGACAGTAATGTGAACTGCATGAATATACTAGTTAATTGACACCTTTCTCTCCCCCCCACCATAGCTCCAACAATAAACTAAATACCCACCTCAACTGGTATGTGATGACTTCACTGTTCTGTTGGGATATATGTCCTATTGGTTGATAATTATTTAAATCTGTTTCCATGCATGTGCTATGTTGAATTTCTCCAACATTGGTGGCATGGTGCCATCAATGTACCTGCAGGCTGTTGTTATTACCACTGTGGTCCCATATATACATGTGTTCCATTTGCTATGCAACTGTTCCGTATCTGATGACTGGGTTAATGCAAATAACTATGCATGCTGTTATACCTAACCCTGGAATGTTTTGAGTATTACTAACCCACATATGTTGATACACCCTAAACACCATAGCACGTATGGGAAGGCAGGTCCCAGCGGACCCACCTGTCCTACCTCAGCTGGCCATGGCACCGGGCACCAGCATGTCTGAGGCCCAACACGGGACCTCCTCGTCTATTGGTTCTGCACTACCTTTGGGTGGAACCACCTCAGGGGATGGGGCTCGCCCCCCCGGGAGTGGGCGCGGACAGGAAACTGTCAGCCATCACCAGGTCCGGGTCGTGGTACATAGAGAGCTCAATCAGCAGTTTGGAAATCCTCTACGGCAGCTTGATGGATGCGTGTCGTGACTAGAGGATCAGCCTGGCTTTCCAACTCAGCCCCCAGCACAGCCACCTTTGGGGCCATGAAGGTGCAGTGGTGACTGCCCATTGGTGGGGATCTCAGTCCCACTGTTTCACTAGGGGGCACATGGGCTTCATATTTCCCAACACCCCTCCCCATCAAGGTATTTACCCCCCACATGTGTCATATACCACACCTGTATACATCTTGTTTGTCTTGTCTGTAAACCTACCCAACCTACCTCCCCAAATATACTTACTATCCCTCCCCAACATCCCACTCTCACCTGAAAAAAAAGGGCAATCTATTCCCAAAAAAAAATCTCGCCCCATCCATAGCTGTCCATTTCCCACACATGTCCACTGGACACATGTAATCTGGTCTAACTGGCATCACAACATATTATTGTTTTCCTCACCCCTCTCTCAGGGGTTTGAGTGTCCAAATCTACCTCCAAATTCAGTGTATATGCACAGCTGTTGATGTAGAAGAAATAGGCAGCTATGGACCTTCCCTACACCCTTCCTGCACATCCTTAGCTATTTTCCCTACTGTCTTTCCCTCTTTGTGCCCCCTTTTCACCACTTTCCTATCAACCCTTTTTTCTTTTCTTTTAAAGAAATTGGCACGGGGGTAAGCGGGAGAAAGCACTTTTAAGCAGCAGTAAGCGGGTTTAAGCTTGTTTGCATGGGGGTAAGCAAAGCCTACACAGGTTAAACAATTTAAAAGCTGAGTATAAGAAACTGTAACTGAAAGTTAGCAGTGCTTACCTCCGTGCAAACCTGCGCAAACCCGCTCATAACTATTTAAAAGTGCCTTAATCACTCTGTATCCAATGGCCCTTGTTCCTACCAGCAAAAAAATAAACAGCCTCTGCAAGGCTCGAACCCAGGACCTTGCACACCATAGCCAAAGCAATTTGCCACTAAGCTATGTCAGATATACCTAACCATGATGTTTTCACAAACATATCATCCAGCCCAGTCATTCAACAGTACAGGAAATGTACTTAAACATGTAGATATATGTGTGTGTGTGTGTGCACATATATTAATATCTAAATCGATATATACATATCTATATATGTAGGCAGATATATATATATATATATATATATATATATATATATACATACATACATATGCATATGTCTATAGCTATATATGTCTATATCTATATGTATATATATATATATATATATATATATATATATATATATATATATATATATATATATATATATATATATATATATATATATATATATATATATATATATATATATATATATATATATATATATATATAAATATATATATAAGCAAATATATATCTATATATCTATATAGGTATATACAGAAATACATGTGTAGATAAAAATGGGAGCATAAAAACATATATATCCACATGCACTGTTAATGCATTAATGGGGTTGAGGTGACCCAAACAACATACATCTTGTACGAATAGGTATTCCCCCCTCCCATTGCCAAACATGTCTGCCCTGCAATACACTACCAAATGTTGCAGATCCCATAACCAGGACCTGACACAACATGGGCACAAGATGTTAACAGTACTCCATCCCACCTGATTGATGTCAGGCCAGTATCAATAACATATCATGCAGTATAGTCTGGCTACCATAGAGAATGTACAATGTGGACGCAATCAACATCCCTAGGATACATATACACAGACACATATATGCAGATACAGATATATATATATATATATATATATATATATATATATATATATATATATATATATATATATATATCACATAGAGATATGTATAGGAAGATGCATATGTAGAAGGTACACACAATACAGAACAGCCACTATGCCTACAGTTACCACCTTACCAAATGGACACTGTATGAGCCACCCATACAAATGACAATCATTACCTGCAACATATACCCACAGAGAAAGCTTTATTTGTGGACTATTATAGTTGTATATGCCATGTCATATAGCTGTTTAGACAGCAACATTCATATAAGTAGAGTAATGCAACTGTGAAGCAGTTATACTAATACATTAGTCTGGAAAGGTTTACATATGTTGCTGTCCAGGCCAAGGCCTTCAAGTAGTACAATAGTAAAGACAGATTGGGCCACAGGATACCAAAGATTCAACAGTAAGTAATGCAGATGTATAGTCTAGCAGCCTCTATCTACACTCTGTAAACAATACCTAGGGGGTAAAGATGTCAGTTGACACAATGGGATGTATCAGTTACATAACAAGTCATAACTGACACCATCACAATCACACTGACAAACAGAACAGTCTGTATGGCAGGAGCCAGTAGGCCCACATTTACCCAAGGTGAATTGTATGGTAATGTACATCCATATACCTTAAGGCAGCTTACCCCTGATACCCCCACATTTTGCAACAGCCTAGGTTAGCTATGGTGCATCCCCCTAGACTCTATAATACAATGCCATATACCACTGTTAAATACAATGGCCTCTGAAGTGCATAAGGGCACACATGTATTGTGTAGATGAAGCCCTCACATATATAGACCCAACGCCACAGTATGTGTGGGGGACACAACAGCAGTGGACTGATGGTAGGAATGGCAGCATGACATGCTCACAGCCCACTACATAACAACCCCTGACAACATATCATATGTACAAAGCCTGGTATATAGGTGGAGGACAGAGGCTGGAACACAGGCCCATATGTGTAAAACTGTTGTCATACACTAAGCAAGTTGCTGGTGTTACAGGATAGTCTGCAACATATCCTTAGTCAGGAATATGAAGCTAGAAACAGAAATGGATGTAGCTATGTACTGATAGCACTGAACACACACACTGCCAGTGATATATCTGACACAAGACCTGTGTGGTGGACAGACAAAACATAATAGGCACACCTCTGGCCATCAAGAGTATATGCCCACAGTTGAGAGCTATGCAGATAGACTGCATTCCAAGTTAAACTAGTATGTACACACAAACCCTGTAACACAGGTGCTATACAATACTCATACTCTGTCTGTAGTTCTGGAACCTCATACAAATATGTAGCTGGCCTGAGTGTGCAGGTTCTCCTGTAAGAGGTATTGCTACCTGCTGTCTGCAACTCTGCTGCCTGCACACAGGAATGATGTCCATCATACAGGAAATGCAAAGGGACCACGCCCAAAAGATGTAGGGATTTACAGTAGTTGGTTGCTATGACAGTGGTAATTGGAAGTACTACACAGCATGCTCCATGCAGGTAGCAAGTGGAGGACACTGATTGATGCAGAGGCCATCACCTGATCATGTGCATCACCTACAAAGTCCATGCTGCAATCTATGCAAAGCAGCTCATTCCATTTACTGGTGAGAGACTGAGAGAGACAGAGAGAGAGAGAGAGACAGAGTGTGTGTATAAGGCACAGAAAAAAAAAAGAAATCCATCCAGAAGAGTCTGCATTCCCAGAACAGGTATGTGAATTATACATGTATGTAATTGACCTTAGTACTTGGTCCATAATAATGGGATAGATGATGTGGAATGATTTATGTGTGCCTTCAGGTGTTGTTGTTGTTGTAATGATGTTCAGCTGAACAACTGCTAAGAACAATAGAGTCGTCCCTGTGGGTAGTGGGCCGTACCTGTCAACCGTGCAGAGCAGCACTGACTGATAAGATGTAAGTCATCATAGTGTATGTTGTGTAATGGGAAGTATGTATATTATGTGGCCAATAGCTGGTGGTGGAAGTGATGCCATTATGATGGACATGTGGGTTCTACAGCCCACCTCTTGCAGGATACTCATTTTAACCTGTATTGTAGCATGCAGGAATGCCATAGGTGTGTAATAGGGTTACCTGCAATCTGGCCCTACATATACCCCCCAATGTCAGGCTGTGTCCATATGTGGCACCTGTCTGTGTTGTAGCAAGGCAGAACAGTGCAGCTGTGCAGGAAAGTGTTGTGAGATTGTGGACCTGTTGTCTGAATGTACCCCACAATAAGTATGGATATGTGTACATATATATATATATATATATATATATATATATATATATATATATATATATATATATTTCCACAAATATACAGATACTCATGTGTAGACATATATATGAGTACATATATACATCGCATATATCTACACATATATAGATATATACCTATATGTACATGTCTATATATATATACAAACACACACACAAACATATAGGTTCATAGGTTCATAGGTTCATACTAGGCTATCTGCCCTAGGGCATTTATAAGCCTAGTCAGAGTGTGTTTGGCTTTCACCATCCATTTTAAATGAATTTTGCTATGCCCTTTTTCAAGGTTAGTATACTGCGCCTCTGTCTAACAGTGACACAGAAGTGATACCCGGGGTAAACCTATGATCTCCCATCCACTCATCAAGATTCCTTTTGAAGAGAGTCAGTGAGGGACTCTGCCTAACCTGGACTGGGATTTTATTCCAGAATGAAGGGAGCCTCTGGGTTATGAATCGGTCCCCCCAGCATGTTCTATTTATTTCAGTGCTGAGGTTCAAGTCTCTCGAGTGCGTAGCTCGATGGGATTTGGATTTTCTGAGGTGCAGCATGTCCATTAATTCCGGGTTGGACATGGCTTTATACGTCAGCCACAGATCGCCTCTGAACAGGCGGTATGCCACTGAGTAGAGCTGGAGTTTCTTTAACCGGGCAGCATACGGCATCTGTTTGAGCCCTTTGATCCTCTTGGTGAGGTACATTTGGGGTCTTTCCAGTTGCTGCAGGTGTCTGGCAAGGTACATCCCAAAAGGGGCATTGTACTCAATTATGGGCCTGATGAGGGATGAGTAAAGAGGCACGATGACCTCCACTGATCTAGATGTGAATCCCTTCATGATTAGGTGGGCTATATAAAATGTTTTTCTAACCACTTCGGCCACGTGGTTTTCAAATGAGAGATTGCTATCAACTTGGGTCCCCAGGTCCCTAATTACTTCTTCCATACTTAATGGATTACCACTTATGTGGTAATTTGTGGGCACTTTGTTTTTGCCAGAGGGGATGACTATACACTTTTTGGCGTTTAGCTTGAGGCCATGGCTCTGGCACCAGTTGTCTGTTTCTATGAGGCCCTTTTGTAGGATGCTTGTGTCAGCTGGAGAGTCGATTATGGTGCCTAGTTTGCAGTCATCTGCGAACTTGGTCAGCCACAGTTCTTCCATGTTGGCCTGTACCTCCGAGAAATATATACCGAACAAGAGAGGTCCCAGGACTGAGCCTTGTGGGATGCCACTTGTAACTGGTTTGGAGTCTGACATGGCTCCAGCAGTTCTAACCATGTGGGTCCTGTCCTTGAGCCAGTTTGCAACCCATCTAGTGACATAGGGGTTTATATTTAAGCTGGTGAGCTTATCTATAATGCCCAAGTGGGGTATTGTATCAAAGGCTTTTGTGAGGTCCAGGTTGGCTGTGTGGACCACCTTCCCCTCATCAATGGCCTTGGTGACTGTTTCAAAGAAATTGACCAGGTTTAAGAGGCAGGATCTGCCCTTAACAAAGCCAAACTGGGTAGGATCCAGTGTCTGTAGGTCCCCAATATCTTTATTTATGAGGTCCATGATGATCCTTTCCATAGCTTTGCAGACCAAGCTAGTCAGGCTTATGGGGCGATAGTTTCCAGGATCCGTTGAGGCACCACCTTTGAGGAGAGGGACCACTGTTGCTGTACGCCACTCTTTGGGTACATATCCTGTAGTAAGGCTGAGATTGAACAGTAGTTTTATGTCTGGGTTTAGCTCTTCTTGGAGTTCATGTAGAACGCAGCCCGGGACACCTTCTGGTCCCATTAATGCTGTGTTTTTTGCTTTGGAGAGGGCGTCTCTTACCTGAGCATCTGAGATGTCAGGCCGTCAACACTCAGCTGGGATAGATATTTGCTCTTTTCGTGGGGGAGGGGGGAGAAGTTTGCACTGAACCTGTCAGCTAGGATGTTGGCAATGTCTGTGGGTTCGGTGTATTTTTTGTCATTTTGGACTAATTCTGAGCATATCTGGGAATACCCACCCAGGTTCCTAACATGACTAAAGAAAGCCTTGTGATTATCCTTAGTGTCCTGTGCAATTTTTCTCTCGAAGCTGGCCTTAGACAATTTTATGAGTGCCCGTAGTTTTTTGCTAATACTGATCAGAGATGCCTTCCCTTTTTGGGATTTTGCTCTATCATGTAGTAGCTTCCTCCTTCTTTTGTATAGTTTGTTTATGGCTGGGGTCCACCAGACAGGACGCCTGCCTTTGAAGGATTGGGTCTTGGTTTTATTTGGGATTGCATGATCCATGCATTCCTGAATGTGTTCATAGAATGCGTTTATAAAGGATTCTGTGGTCTGGGCCGTATTTTCCACAGGCCCGGGGGCTTTGAAGGATTCCACCTCGGTTTTGAGGAGTGTGAAATTTGCTTTAGAGAAGTTTTTCACTGTCGTTTTCTGGGCAGGGGGTGGGGTCGGGATGTGAATATCCAGTGAGATTAGTTTATGGTCTGATCTTACCAGTGAGGGATACACTTCTGGTCTGGAGCATAGAGCCCCCATGTTGGTGATGATCAGGTCCAGAATGTTTTCCCCTTTTGTGGGAGTGGTAACAAGTTATTCCATAGCATTTGAGTTTATAAATTCTAGGAACCTTTGGGCTAGGGTGTTGGAGCTAGAGTAATGCTTCCAGTCTATGTTTGGGTAGTTGAAGTCACCCAATATAATGGTGTTTGGAGAGACCTTCATATTTTCCAGTGTTCTCAGGAAGGCTGAGTGGGGTTCCTGGGTTTGGGAGGGTGGTCTGTAGCAGGCTATAAACTGGAAGGCAGTTTTACCCACTGTTAGTTGCACATGGATAATCCCTGATGCTTTGTGCTGTGCCACCAACCTGGAGGTGTGGGTATCTTTGACTAATATTGATACTCCCCCTCCTTTTGTGGTTTGGTCCAAGTTTTGGGGCCGAAAAGCATGGTATGAGGTATAACCTGGTAGTGCTGGGGTGCTCTCCGGAGCCTTGAACCAGGTTTCTGTTACTGCACAGATATCGATCTTTTCCATGTTAAGGAGAGTTTTGAGTGCGTGTATCTTGAGGTTTAGACTTCTGGCATTGAGTAGCATTACTCTTAGTTTCTTATCCCTTGTGATACCTATGGAGGTGGGTTTATCTTTTGAGCCTTGCCTAAAAAAGGCACTATGGGGGTGGCAAGAGCCTTTGCCAATATCCGAAAGCCCAGGGATGACAGGTGCACACTGTCCCTAGCGAAGCATCGTGGCTTGTCGAGCATGTCATCCCAGGCTGACAGGCATTGGATCCCCTTTGAATGACACCAATACTTAAGCCAATTTTTGAAATTGATCATCTTGTCTTCATATTGTGGCATCCTTCTTGGTGAGGGTAAGATGCTACTCAAGGTCAGAGTCATACCGGCCTGGGCTACATGCTCAGAGAGCTCTATGTCTCTTTTCATGTAGTCCAGGGAGGTACATCTCAGGTCATTCACACCAGCATGGACAATGACTGAGTCATATTTGTACTTGCCTTGGAATGACCTGAGTGCTTGTGTTATGTGGCGGATATATGCATGTAAATACATGTCCCGTATATTACTGCCACATTGCTGCATGCTGTGTGCGAGGAAACAACACACATAGCAATACACACAGATATCTACAACTCTCAGTGTGTGCAACATGGATGGGTATGTCACATGTGAACCCCTTTTGGGACCACATTGCCCTTGTCTGTAAAGCATGGAATGGGAATATGGGAATGTACATCAGGTATAGTTGTGGAGGTGGTCAAGGTTGGTCGATATAGAAGACAGCCTACAGGGGTGGTTTGTGACACATGTGGTGGGTAAACACCCTCGATGGTGTGTGTGATCTGTGATGTGGATGCCCCATGGGTCCCAACATGGACACAATGGGAACAAGCCTCCCACCCACTGCTACTCACAACAGCAGTCTATGTCCCGAGGGTGCCTGGCCTGGAGGCTGACCAGGAAGAGCATGTGGGCCCTGTAAATGTGTACTGGGTGCCTCAAGGTGATTTAGCACATCCCAAATGTGTCTGTAGATCCCGTTATGGAACAGACTCTAGACCTGACCACAGGGGATAGGATCATGTCTGTGTGTGCTCCCGGGGGGGACAACATCCCAGAGGTTGGTTCCACCTGACGGTATTGCTGGAACAGTACATGAGGAGGGCCCAGGGTGGGACACACATGTGATGTGGCCTGGTAACATGAGCATATGAGTTCAGAGAGGTGGTTCTGCATATACATGCTATTGTGTCACTGTTATAGAACATATGTTGGTAGTAATAGTTTACACAATCCCAGAACATGTCTAACAGCATGCATTGATAACCAGAATAACACAGAATGTCAGATGTGCAGCACACACATAGCAAGCATACTACAGGCATATATGGAACCATTGTGGCCCTGACAATGGCATGCAGGTGAATAGTCTGTAACAGGCCAGCAATGATAGTGTCCAGACAGGGAACATGGCTACAAACACATTGCACAAAGAGTGATACAGTACAATATCTGCCCCACTGGTAGGTATGCTGTAGCCATACCTATTGATTTGTGTGCACAGTTTGTTGTCACTGATATGGTGGGAGGTGACAGTGATGTATATTAAGAACTGTGGTAACCTTGCTGCATGACTTGCTCACACTTGTGTCCATCTTTATGTCTTTTAGGCACAATGTCTTATGGAAGGCTGCCAGCCTATGCAGCAGCAGAAAATGAAATTTTGCTGAATGGACTCATACAGCATTATGTGACCTTGTTTGGCCAGGCTGCCCATGATCAACAGGAGCAGACTGCCCTGTGGAATGACCTAGTCCACCCGGTCAATGATGGACTGAACAACTGCAGTTATGAGCAGGTCTGGCATCATTGTTCTGACCTGCTTCGCAATGCCCATCAGCATGCTGCTGCAGTCCAGGGGGGATCACCTCACCACAGGGATGCCATGCCATCCATCCTTCCCTGACACGTGTGGCGGAGCTACTGGCCAGCCTCATGGCACCTGCCCATCCGGCCAGCCACCAACCGCCAGACACCTTTGTGGAGGTGGGTGACACCCACACACCAGCCAAGGAGAGTACAGGTAAGGCCACAGGGCACATCTGTAGACCACGGTTGCGTATACATCCACATCAATACAGGTAGGTCATGCATATCTGACATGTCATCGATATATTTTGTTGCTGCATAGTAGTGATAAACAGATGTCTATATGTGGTAGTATTTTGGAAATGTACTATTGATGTATTGTAATACTGTACCCACCTTGTAGCAATGCCATAGTTGTGGCCACTGACTTTGCAACTCTCACCCTCTTATGTAGGTCCCTCCGGGATACCACTAAGGCAGCAGCCTGTAGCTGGTGAGTATGGTTTATGTAGATGCTTGCCAATACACTGGGCATGTAATGGTGATGGTATATTCCAGCACACATCTAACACACCTACCCAGAATGCATGCTGTACATGTGCACATATTGTTGCTGTGAAATGCACAGCATCACAGGGATGACCATGATGGGGTATTGGGAAGGGTATGTCAGACACCTGCATGATAACTAACATCTTGTCATTGTGGAATGTGTCCACAGGGAGTAACATATGGTGGGAGTGATGGCCTACAGTAGGGACATGTTTGGAACAACACCCATATACAGTGCAATACCACAGCATATACCTGTAGGACAATGGCAACTGCTGCAGAGATACACTATGGCATAAGGCATTACAGTGGTCCACATTATTAGCAGAGACTAGGCTGTAACATGTGGTGTTCAGTGTATGGGACACTGCAAAGTAGCACACATGTGTAGGGCTTACTTGTCATGCATCTGCAAAAAGGCTGAAGGAGGGGGGACGGGTGTCAGCATGACACACCAGTGCACTGCAGCAGAGATCCTAAGGATTATAAGAATGGCTGTATTTGCACATAGTCAGGTTCAGGACCTGTGGCAGCCATAACCCTACCCTCACAGCAATAGTGACAGCAGTGTGTGAACACTAAGGGATGTGCACATGAGTAGACCTTACAATCATGCAGATTAGGGGGGGCATGTGTAGGGCAGACTGAACATACACTGGCAAAAGCAGATGGCCCATGCTGGTATACCCCTGCCAGGAGTGGTGACTGCTGTAGTACACACAAGAGGTGCAACAAACCATCATGATAAGGGTGTGCACATATATGCCCACATGGCGTGTATGCATCGTGGTCAGCATCCGCACACCTAACACATTCTGTAGACACTGCATGTGAAAGTACAGGGCATATGTCACATATCGGGCTCATGTACTGTTAAGATATGCGGTGATGTGCTCCCATGGCAGATCAAGGATGGGTGCATCATATCATTAAGGGTGTGTACACCCCCCCATAGCCATGGTATGCTCTGATGGTTGTCAGTGTAAGAGTATTGGATTGGTCATACATGGTCCTCTGATGTTGAGAGCTGTAAATCAGACATCAGGCTTTTACAAATGACATCTGTCCACATATCATCCCAGGTATGTGTTGCTGGAAAACATAGGGGCTGTGAGCATTAAAGCTGACATAACAGACTAGTACACATTCAGCAATGGGCTGTACACCTGTGAGGTGTGGTGCACAGTACATGGCAGGGTGCAGAACAGGTGCACAGTAATACTGTGTACATGGGTGCAGTGGTATCCAGGAGAAGGGGCTTCACCTAGTGACATAGCACATGCATCACACGCATGTATACTGTTGCTAGTATAGATTGACTATAGATGCACTGCATGCTGCTGGGTACCATATGTTATACATGTTGACAGAGGGGTAATTGGAGGACTGTGTGTACTATCATTGTGCAACCTTACCTGTATGTGTGTATTTGCATCCTGGTGGGTAGTTAGTTTGTCTGTAGGGTCACTCTGGTGAAGTTGAGGGAGGTTGATGCATGTAGGATGCGTGTGTGCATGTGTGTGTGTTTATGTGGCTGGCCATGTATGCACATGTGTGATTGTGGGGTGTTCATACAGTAGTACCTCCCTCTGGGATCATGCAGTACATGGGCATAGACTGCCACATTACACTCCAGGAATACTTGTCATGTGTGTAATCACAGGACAGCTGATAGTATAATATGGTCTGTAGCATGGAACAGGTATTGAGAAGGAAGGTAGACACCAGGTACACCCTTAATATCGCATTCAGAGATGCATTGGGAAAATACTAGGCAACACCAGGGAGTGTATCCAAATATTACAGGTGTCACATGATAGGCTGATTGAGCAGCATATCTGGCATGTACTGAGCATTACATACACATGACACACCAGTGCATGATATTACGGATAGAACATAGTAGCCCATACATATAGGGGCCATGTTCATGATGTCTGGGCATACACAGGGTGAACTCCGAATGACAGCAGTGAGGCCATCTCTAATCACTACACACAGGTCAGGCAGGTAATATAGTAACAGGTCTTGTGTTATGATTGGTTGTGTAGGCATTTAGAGGGCTGATATGTTAATGAGTGGTATCAATGTGTGTATGTTACCAAGTGTGATGCAGGATGGGGTACACATGGACATATACGTGGGACTGTCTGTAAAGTCAGGGACAGGTAGGTATTACGGCGGTGTGTGTGTGTGTGTGTGTGTGTGTGTGTGTGTGTGTGTGTGTGTGTGTGTGTGTGTGTGTGTGAGTGTGTGTACTGTTAGGCAATGCTGTACAGGTTTTAAAGTGTGTTTATTGTTTTCCCCCACAGGTGACAAGGTGGGTCAGGGTCTCTCCTGCATGCAGTCTGATGTTGATGTCCATACAGACACTGAAGATGATGATAGTACTGTTGAGGCACAGGTGGAGTTGTCAGGGGCTGACACTGCGCCATCATTTAACATCTCTATTTTAGCTACCCCAGCCCTGCACACAGTTTCAGTGCCTATACATACCCCATCACCAGTAGCCATAGCGGAGGAACAACTGGCATTTGGTGGCAGTGCACAGGAAAGTGTGGTAACCATGTCTACTGTGTCTGGCCGCAGCAGGCATAGCTGGATGTCTGGCAGAGCACCACATAGGCAGATGTCCCAGGGTGCTTGTGGTAGGGCTGCTGGACATCATGCCCCTGGCAGAGGCGACATAGCTGGTATCAGCAGGCACATGTTTCAAGCTGTCATGGCGGCCCAGGCACATATGGAATGTTACACCAGACAGGGCCTGAGGCTGCAGAGGGTTGCTCTCACATCTGTAAGTGACAACATCCGTGCCACCCGTCCTTATACCGAGTTCATGGATAGAAGGCATGATGAGATGATGGCCCTCATGTGGTGGGGGTGCGGCGATGGCCGTGTGAATGTAGGCCAGCAACACCAACAGCTGGCAGTCAAAGTGGACATGCTAGGACACCAAGGGGCTCCTATAGTGGCAGTACCAGCCCCGGCAGTGCATGGGGTTGCTGTCCACACCACACCACAACAGGCCACATGCACGTGGTCCTGGCCAGTCCCAGAAGGGACCTGGTACCAGTGGACATTTGTCATTGGCAGGTGAGATTACAACATCAAGGCCTGTACCTGGACATGCCCATGGAACCCCTGGCAGACAGTCCATGACCAGAGGCAGTGAACTGCCCACCCTGCCAGGTATGGTCTGCAGCTGTCTATAAACACCTGTGTAGGGCAGCCACATGGCAGAACTGTGTGCATGCACACCCACACACTATACAAACACACCTAGGGCAACCCCATACCTACACACACCACATCACCATGCCCAGCTCACCTCAGTACACCCCTCACCCACATACATGGTGTCAAATGTATGGCCCACCCTCGGCCTCTGGTAAACGAACAACACACCCTGTGCATATGATGATACATGTGCCACATCCCTCTCATCCATACCATCAATGCAGGGACAGGCTAATATGGTTCTGATGCACATGGTGACTGCACTACAGTGTACCACACTTCTGCAGTGTAACATGTTGTAAGGAGTGAAGTGTAATGCATATATGTCAGGTAGTGTAGCCCTCCAGCAATGATGCATTATAGCTGTTAGTAACACTGGTTGATTGTGGTCTCTATAATGGTATCCATTTGTGTTGTAGGTGTACATGTGTCAGCACGAGTATGGTCTGCAGTCATATTCCACAATGGGTATGGCACTGTGGTGACACCATGGGTGTGACATATCTGGGGTACAGTTGAGCATATGTCACAGGTTAGTATAACAGTTATTGCCTGTGCCACATGGACAGGTGACCCACTGGGGCATGTATACCCTGCAACCTGATGTAGACCCATCCACATACATGCATGCACACTGTTACTTGGCAACACTCAGACTAGACCCCTACCTAGGTATGTAGTGATACTGAAGTGTGTGGCATATGTGGTGTGATGGAGACCTGTACCCAATCATGTTCTGTTGACTGTGGTAGTGTAGTGGAGGTAGCCATGGCATGTGGTGCATACAGGGTGTCATCTGCTATATGTTCCAGTTCTTATACAGCTGGGCAGACAAGTCAGTGTCAATCATGCTTAGGTTGCCTGTACATATCCCAGATGGATACCTGCCATCTGCACATCTGTACAGGGACTGACAGTCATCAGCTTGGCAAGTAGCTATGCAGTAGGATGAGTGTGTTGACAGATAGACATTTGACAACAATATGTATGCAATAACTACATGTCAGAAGCCCTCACTATCAGGTGCTCTACAGACGGTAGTCTACAGTTACATTCCATAAGTCAGATCATTACCCAGTAGGGGTTATATACTGTGACACAGCTCACATACCAGGGATAGAACAGGGAGGCCTCAGAGTCCAGCTATGCCTGCAGGTGTGCCTGTTGTCAGTACTACATTTGGCACTCTGCTCTTGCCTGGGTAAGCATTGTCAACAGTAGTACTGCCATGATTCACTACATGCCAATGTGACAGCATGTACCCTGAGATACTACATCTGTATGTAACGCATTCACATGGATGACAGTGCAGTACAGGCCTCATATACATCTGTGTCCCACACATGACACTCACACCCTTGCTACTGTAATGACAGCACATAGGCGCATGTTTTATACATAGTATACACTTATTACAGATGTCATTACCCTGTTATGTTATCAGACTGGGTGATGTGAACTGGTTACCAGAGCTAAGCCATGCTTAGCAAGTATCAGCATTGCTGCAATGTAACAGCTGAGCTGATTTGCACACTGGTAAGCGAGGCCTACACTGTGTAAGCACCTGTATGTTTACCCATAGCTTAGCACTGCTTAGCTTCATGCAATCCCGTGCAAACCCACTTAAAGCTGCTCAAAGCTGCCTTAACCACTCTGTATCTGACAGCCCTTGTTCTGTCCAGCAACAAAATGAACAGCCCTTGCAGGTCTTGAACCCAGGACCCTGTACACAATTGTCATAACACTTAACTACTATGCCATGACCATTGTGAACACAGCTGGTGTTTTACCAATATATCTGTCAATACACATATTGAGTAGTATTGAACAATTGCCTTTAGTTCAACAATTGTGTAGTACTTGTTATTAATATGACACTTGCATCACATATGTTGTTTTATCATAATGTACACATAGCAGATACATACGGTGAGATACATCTGAGAGGGTATATAAAACCATGAGGTTTACACATGACAGGAATATAGATATATACATATAATAGGTCGATATATGTCAAATGTACATACACATGTATACTCATGCATATGTCTGTATACACATCTGTATAGTGCAACATATACATGGCCATGTGTACATCTCTTCGTATGTACATATATATATATATATATATATATATATATATATATATATATATATATATATGTATGTATCTATAGATATATGTATATATAGCTATATGTGTATACACATCCTATGTGTACAGATATGCCTATTTATGTGGGTATATATATGTAGATATCTATAACTGTATGTGCATTCTGATATACCTATTACTGTCAATATATATGTAGATATCGATACGTATATGTGCATATGTATCTCTATCTGTATATGTGTAGATATATATTGCTCTGAATATATATTTATCTGACTGTGTGTGTGTATATATATATATATATATATATATATATATATATATATATATATATACGTGTGTGTGTGTGTGTGTGTGTGTGTGTGTGTGTGTGTGTGTGTGTGTGTGTGTGTGTGTGTGTGTGTGTGTGTGTGTGTGTGTGTGTGTGTGTGTGTGTGTATACATATACATATCCATCTATGTATGTCGGTATGTATATGTGTATACCACACTAGTACCCCCTTGGCCCCACTCATTGCTGAACACTCTACTTACTATCCAGCCTCTAATACAACAATCCCAAGCAACCTTTATCTTAATAAGTTGAAACAAAGTCACCCTAAATCCAGATACTACCAAAAGCTGTTATTTAAACTCATGAGACTATTAGCTAACCTATGGAAAAATATAACTAAGGATGGAGGCATCCATCCTAACCCAGGCCCATCCTCAATCCCAAGCTCTACTAGCCCACCATTTACACTCAGGCCTTCTAACTCCCTCCTGATTCGCCACCTAAACATAAGAAGCCTAAATAACAAGGTACATCACCTCCATGCCCTATTAGCAACTTACCTCCCTGACATAATTTGTCTATAAAAAACCTGGCTTAAGCCATCAACCAAAGATAATGAGATCTTGCTGCCTGGGTATAATATACTCAGGGCTGATCGCACTAAGAAAAAAGGAGGTGGGATAGCCGTGCTATATAAAAGCACACTTAATGTCACAGTCGACCCCACTCAACCACCCCAAGTCTCCAATGCTGAAATATTGTCTATCAAACTACAACTTAATATACACAAAAGTGTAAAAATAATTGGTATTTACATCCCCCTGGGAACAACTCTGACACACTGGAGGATATTCTTAATTGGATATCTACCATCTACTCTCAAGAAACTATTGTTCTGGGGGTTGTTAATATTGACTGGAACTCATGTTCATCAGACTCCTAATCCACCCATATTAACCTCCATGGATTCTCACAAACCATATCCTCCTCCACTAGAATAGGTAAACCTAACCAAAAAGAGAGTATCCTAGACTGGATACTTATCAATAGCCATCCTCATATGTACATGTCAGGGACTCTTCCCATTGACCTTAGTGATCATCTCATCACATACATAATTAAATACAAGACAGTCAGCACTCAACTGCCCATCTATAGGTCTGTCAGAACCAAGAGGAATTTTGAACCCACAAAATTCCAAACAGAACTCAAATCATGTAATTGGTCATATCTAAAACACCTTCCCCTTGATGAGGCAGTAGTATATTTTAATACCAAATTTCTTACCATACTTGATTCTCATGCTCCAAAACAGTCAATCAGAACTAAAACACAAATTGCACCATGGCTTTCAAAAGACTCCAAATCTAAAATCATACTCAGAAATAAAGCATGGGCCAAATGGCGTACTACTAAAGTTCCCCTAGATCATAAGTTCATAGGTTCATAGATTAATACTAAGCTAACTGCCCTTGTGAGCCATTTTAAGCCTAGCCAATTATCCCTTGTGAGACTCAAACCCTGCACCTTGTACTTGCAAGGCAAACACCTTAACCATTAGGCCACCAAATCGTATCAATTACCAGCACCTAAGGAATGTGACTAAAAATGCCATCATACTTGACAAAAAAAATATTACTGTCATCTACAACAGAAACACCAAAATAACCCTCAAAAGTTTTGGGCAGGTATAAATAATCTTTTCCACCCAGGTCAATCCCCCACTCCTACCCCAGCAGCATTCTGTTATGAAAGCTTGGAAGAATTGGCAAATACCTTTAATAGTTTATTTACCAAGACTATTCAGTCCTTGGCCAACCAACTATTTACTACTTGCTCTTCAGTAAATGATCATATACCCAACTCACTACTCTCCTTTAACCTCCAACCAGTCTCCACATCCTTCATCCAATCCTTACTGAAGAAACTAAAGCCAACTACCCTCTCTGCAGACCTTCTCCCAGCTGAATACATGCAAAAAGCTGCAGATGCCATAGCATACCCCATCTCGATCCTCATCAATCGAACCATAACAGAGGCCACAATCCTTTCAATCTGGAAAATATCTTATGTCATTCCACTCCATAAAGGTAGCACATCTACAGAACTATCTAACTATGGACCAATAGCCATATTGTCTCCACTTGCCAAAATCATGAAGAAGTGTGTGCACAAACAACTACTATACTATCTTACCCAGAATAAACTCCTGACCAACTCACAACATGGATTTAGATCCCACCACAGTACATCTACTGCCCTCCTCTCTTTTACCAGTGTGATTAACCAAAACCGGAATAACAACAAAATATCTTCAGCTCTCTTTTTAGACCTGTCCAAAACTTTCAATATGGTTAACCATCAGCTACTCCTCCACACTCTGAAAACCTTATACCTTGACAACCAAGCTCTCCAATGGTTTCATGCCTACCTCACTGGTAGACAACAAGCAGTGCTGTGGCAGAACAAGCTCTCTTGTCTGTTACCAAATACCATAGGAGTTCCTCAAGGCTCCATATTAAGACCTCTTCTCTTTTCAGTCTTTATTAATGACCTCCATATAGTCATCCCAGATGCCACCAGCATTCAATATGCAGATGACTCTACACTAGTATGTTCTGATACCTCCCCAATAAACCTACTATCTACAACCCAGCATACTTTTACCATAGTTGAAAACTGGCTCTCTGATCGTCACCTGATCTTAAACCCAAACAAAACCAAACTACTACTCTTCTACCCAACCCGTAAATCCTCTACTACATCCTTTACCATAAAATCTAACAATGGCACTATCATCTCCCCAGACCCCTATACAAAACTTTTAGGAGTAACCATTGACAACAATCTAAGATTCGACATGCATATTAACCAAACCATTAAATCCGTAAACAAGAAACTTGGGTCACTTTATAGGATAAAATCTTTCCTAACTCCAATTGCTAAAGCAACCATTGCCCGCTCACATCTTCTCTCTACCCTTCTATATGCCTCTCCCATGCTTACTAACCTTAAGAAATCTGACGTAAACAAACTCTCTAGTTGCTATAATCATATTGCCAGATTTGCAACTGGCATGCCCTATAGGACACACCACTGCCTTAACCTAAAAAACCTTGGCTGGATAGAACTGCCAAACCTTCTCCAACTAAACCAACTTATCGAAGCATTTAAAATTCTCAAATAACCTGACAACACTCCTGCACTAAAAAATATAATAACTCCTTACACCAATCTAGGCTTTCTTCGCTCATCAAATAGGCTGCATGTCTAAACAATCAAGTCCTACAATTCATGGGGTGATACACTGTTTGCCAATGCAATAGGAAAAATATGGAACTCCCTCCCTTCCAACCTTACTCTTACTACCTCCTTAGCCCAATTCAAGAAGAGACTAAAACTTCATTTAAGTCACATTGGCTTTGTCCATGCTCCAGCCCTGATTAGCTCTTTTCCTTTAAACCAGGGTTTACATTTCCTCTGTCTCACCTAAGTTGAGAAGCTAAACCTTTTAATTATGGAATTGATCTAACTCTTTACTTGTTTTACTTAATCTGACCAAAAAGATGCCTTTAAACCATTTTGTAAATGTTCTCTTGAGGGAAGCGGCCTGTAACCCCAATAGGATCTATGTATAGAAACTAAACTCATAATCTATATTTGTTCTTATTTTTAAGCTTGCATGTTTGTAAAAGTATGTAATAGAATTTCTGTATTTGTTGTGGCTATATCTAGAATGTTTGTAGAAATCTGTAAAATTTGTTTTCCTCACAAATACTTTATTATATGTAACATTCTGCTAATGTGTCTGTGTTGGAACTTTTCTCCCCGGGCCTCTGCTGAAAATGGACATATATCCAGTCAGACTATCCCGGTCAACAAATGTAAAATAAATAAATAAATAAAATATATCTACATAGATATAGATGTATGGATAATTATATATACATATATGTTCACCATATGTCCTGAACATGGAGTGGAGCTCTACCTCAGCCTCAATAGTCCCAACCTCTTAGTGCAAGAGGATGTCAGGTATGTTTTGCAGGTGTATTTGTAGACTATTGCTACTGTAATAGGGATTGTCTTCACAGACATGTTGTGTGTGGGAGGTCACATCTGCTTTCAACATGTGCACCACTGGCTACTGACAGACATCCCAAGGACATCATAGTACAGTACCACTGCTAGCACAGTAATGCTCCTGTGGACTACAGCAAAGATATGGCCAATATATGTGGACAGTCTGACACACTCTGGTCAGTCCAGAGGTATACACAGAACCCCTTAGTGCAAGACATGTGGACCAAGCCTGACAATGTGGATGTTAACAGCCACGTAGATGGGTATATCACTTAAATACTGGTATACATTTGCCCCCATAGGTTATGCATTCACACAAATAATAACCACTGGTACAGAGGTGCCATGGCCAGATACTACCCATTAGTTAGTGACATACATCTGTACAGCATCCCACTGCTTTGTCTGACATACATGACTGTTATGGTGGCCCGGCAGCAGTACATCTGGCAAGTATCTGGACATGACATCTCACAGGGTAAGTACACTAAGCTGCTAGGCATGTAACAAAGCACTGTGCAGGCTACATGCAGTCTGCCACAAGACTGGCCTACATTTCCTATGGGGGAATACACATGTACCTGCATATATAGCAGGCTCTACAGGCATGTCACAGCACAGAGTAACAGACACCTGTGTGAAAGTGCATAAGCACAACCAATGTGAACACAGCCACAGCCACATATGGTAAGCTAGCGTAATATTACAGTATATGGACTAACTAATCAACAGCATCCTCATATGTGCCACTCACACACTAACCCTACATATACTGGGCTGCTACGCAGTGTGGTCCGATGCCTGTCTGTGGTATGGGACATTTGTGTGTTTGGCCCTACAAACATGTAAGCCGATAGGGTAACATACAGTGAAGCAGCATGTAACATCAGATAGAACAGGACCAAGAACAATGACATCTACCACAGTCTGTACACAGGCCAAGGTACATATTCACAATACACACACTGTCGACAATCACCATATGTACACAGACCACAGTACTGTACACATTACCACAGAATGCCCAGGATATGTCCTCAAATATAACCCCTACTATACATAACATGTGTAGCAGTCTGATATCTCACTGGCTTGTTATCAGATATGATGTCAATAAATATGGTGTACAGAACATATGCACCTCTTACTGCATGACATATGTACAAAGGTTGACGGAATTGTGGCTGGAGGCACAAACACAGGGCCAATATTGACATGTTGCTGTGATAACTTAGATTCATAGATTCATACATTTACTCTTGTAACAGGGTTTGTTGCAACACAATGAGGAATATGAAGTCAGTAACTCTCACGGTTGTCACCATGTACTGACTGCAATCCTCACACTATGCTCCTGCAGTTCACAGATAGGTGCTCTGTGGGTAACACAAAAAACATAAGGCACCACACACTGCCCAGTCTGCAGATGACTCTGCAGATGGGGGTTTCCCTATAAACATAGCACTGACATGACAAGTATTAGAACATGTAGGACAGCCATATCCACACACACCCTGTTAAACCAACATTAATCCAAATGCAGTATAGCAGCACTTACAGTCTGTAGTCAAGTCAAGCACATCCTCCTCCTGTGTGATGGCCTGTTTCCACAGTGTATGTTGTTATAGGTAAATCCCCAATCCATCTTTGATGCTGTTTGCCAAACAACAGATCTAGGTCCTGCTCACAGTGAATGAAAGACCCAACACCAACATGATGTTCCGAGATATTGGAGTGTGTTTCCATGCAATTGGCTATGGGAATGTTATCACAGTTGTTCCACATGCAATCAGCTAGAGGAGGGCTGCAATTTGTGCAGAGGCCATCAGCTGATCATGAGCATCACTTACAATACACATGCTGCTGCCTAAGCAAAGCAGGTGTAAGTCGCCACATCCACCAGAGAGTCAGTGAGAGAGGCAGACAGAGCAAAGATAAGATAGGAAGGGGTTAAAGAGTAAAACTTAAGCATGTTTGTGTCACACACCTACCAGTACAGGGTATCAGATCCCTGACTGACTATGTATTGCTATCACATGTCTATGCAGTTATTGGATACACCACATAGGTTACATGTTGAGGAGCCCTCCAAATGTATATGTGATGATGAGTGACATCTGCAACAGTGATATAGTAGGTGTAGTACATGTGCCTGTCTGGATGAACACGTGTCAGTGTCAACACAGCTACACTCTCTCTCTTTATCTCTCTCTCAGGGACCCACACACATTGACACACTTGGCAGGGTCAGGAATACAGCTCATCACTAGTTAGATTGCCACTGTGCAGGTATCATATGCACCAAAGGGGTTATCCGGAGGTTATATGGGCAAAGGGTATGTGGAGGTGTCTGACATCAGACAGCATGCTTCAGTATGCCAATGGGGGTTGTAGTGAGTGTGAATGTAGTCATAGGCATCATACACCACACACACAGATGCAGGGTGCCAGTACTGACATGCATGGGTGCATTGCTTCATGGGTGTGTAGTGGTCAACTGTGCCAGATGGCTATACAAAGCTAGGTGATGGGTATACATTGGCATCAGGCCACATGACAATGGTCTGCATTGTGGCTCAGGGGTGAGGGGTTTGGATTGGCCCACACAGGTGGGTATTGTATTCATATTCATCATCCAGTCACCTGAGTACCTATTGTGTGTGGCCATTGCTGTGCATTGCTTGCCATGTATATGTTCCTTAGTCCATGACATGGACAGTGTCTGGGATGTGCACGTCCCACATGCATATACAGTGACATGTGGAACTGTACCTGGGGTGTCTGGCCCATGTTGTGTACACAGATTGCTATCATCAGATGTGCCAGTCCTGGCCTCATGTGGCGGGAACTGTTAATGGACAGCAGTTTGACCCTACACCTACACTGATAGCATGATACAGGTATTCCCTGGTGTCAGTGGCATCTGTCCATACAGGGCATGTGTTTAAGGCATGGTATGTCCTTTGTGGGTCATATTTAATGCACCACAGGTGTTGCAGTTGTCCAGTGGGAAACATAGGGAAGGTGCGCTGTCTGCATGTACATGCCTATTGGACTGATGGACAGGGTGCCATGCCCTCTGTAGCCTACTGCAATCACACCATGGTTATTATCAGTGGGCAATATGCAGAGTACTACCAACATAGCGATTGTTGCCTAGGCAAGTGTGTGTGTGTGTGTGTGTGTGTGTGTGTGTATGAGATGTGCTATACATTGCCACTTTGCCAAGGCCATGTCATAGTGGGCACGCCTCCATCTGCCTACTGGGGCAGGCTCAGATTGTTCCTCCTCTGAGGCACTCTGTGCCTGTGCAGGTCTTGGCATTGGAGGGGGGCTGTGTGGCCCTGCCCCATGCTTTTCCTGCTGCAGCTGTTTCTGTAAGATCATATTGTGTAGCATGGCATATACAATGACAATTAGGGTACATGTAGCTGGTGAATACTGCAAGGCTCCACTGGATGTATCCAGGCACCAGAACCATGACTTGAGCATCCCAAACACATGCCCTATTATGATTCTGGTCTGTGTGTGTGCCTCATTATGGCGTTCTTGTTTGGGTGCGTGTGCATTTCTGATGGGTGTCATCAGCCATGGCTCCAGTGCATAACTAGCATCTCCCACTAGGTGACCGTAAGGGATGTCCCCATTAGCAAATCTCTGGTACAGCTGCGTCAGATGCCAGATGTGGGAATCGTGATAGCTTCCAGGGCAGCCAGCACACACATTCATTATAATGCCCTGAGCATCACACATGACCTGGCAGTTGATGGAGGGGAAGCCCTTGCGGTTGATGTAGATGCTACCCTGCTCACCAGGTGGTGCTTTGATGCATATGTGTGTGCAGTCTATAACACCCACTACCTCAAGGTATTGTGCTATTTGGTGGAACAGTTGCATATTGCTGGCCAGACGCCTCACAGGTGTTGGGGAAATATACATGCATACCGGCTTGTGCTGACATGGCATCCAGGAACTGGTGGAGTACCCTGGATGCTGATGCCTGTGAGATCCCCATCATATCCCCAGTTGGCCTTTGGAAGGTATCTGTAGCTAGTATTCTTAGGCCTACACATACCTTGGTATCCACTGGGATGGGTTCCCCTCTGTTAGTTCTGTGTGTCAGGCGTGGCTGGCACAGCTCAACAATTTGCTGTAAGAGGTCCCTGTCCACTCTATAGTGCCCCACTATCTCCAGATCATGTAGCTCCTGGTAGGTTACCCTGGGTCCGTACACTTTTCTCCGTCACCTCACTGTGGGTTGGTCGACAGCATTCTCATCCTCACCACCCTCAGCCTCTTCCACATGTTGTTGTATGATAGCTGCTGCAGCCTCTATCATTTTGTTGTTTTTCTTGTTAAAAGTTCCCTGCTTGTATACACCGGTGGTGTAGAGTATGGGGAAAACCAGAGGGAAAGGTGTCTGCATAGTTTATAGTAGTGTTCTGGGCTGGGTTGGTCTACTGCTTGTGTAATTGGCTGATTCTGATACATTTAACCTGGCAGCTATGCAAGTTCTCCTAGATTACCTTCCTACTGCTGTTTTCTGTTCCCATTGCCTTCTTGTTTAGGCCCAGGGGTGCATTGTGCATACACAGTGCTCAAATGTGCACAGAGCTGCTATTTCCTGGCTTACTTTTGTTTTCCTTTAAAACTCAGTGCGTGGCACGCACACCCACTTAAGCAATGTAAAGAGTGCTAGGCAGCCTCAGACACACCCCGTTGCTTAGCTCTGCTAAGCTAGGAAGAAGCACAAGCCACAGGGCTCCAATCTACTTACAGTATGCCTGACACCCCCCTATGGTGTCAGCTAACTCCTAGGCTTGCACCAAGCTATTCCTGCTCTTACACTGTTGGGTGCTGACTAGCATGCAGGGGAAATCTGGGATTCAGTATCATTCCCCTAATTTGCATAAGATTGCCTGCTACTGCATAGTTACATGTCCCACACTGAGCCTCCCCCCTTAGCAACCACTATTCACTGGCCATGTTGTCTTCTGCCTGCCATTGAGTATAATGGCAAAATAGTGATTTTGGTTAGAATGGTTATTTTATATTTTTTCTTACCCCGCCCCGATCCCATTTGGGCACCGCTGCCCTATGCTTAAACAGCCAAGATCAGCTAAAAAAAATAAAAGTTAATTTTTTTATTTTTGCAAGTGTTTTCCATGCCAATGGCCTTATAGTTGGCCATTGACATGCTTTCTATATGATATCCACCCTTTATTTGGAGCTGCCATGGCTCCGTTTTATAATGTGCAGAAATGTACTCCGTTACTGGTGGAGTACATTTCTGCAGATTACACTAGTCCTGCATGGTCGGTTTCCGGCTTCCTGGATCGCTAATTCACCTAATTTGCATGGATTTCTCCTGAAAATCAGGTAATTTGCATACAGGGGCTGAGTCCATGCAGGACTAGTGCAGAAGTGCCCATGCATGCCCCTACAGGTTATTCCTGGATCACACGGCAGACATTGCCTGCTGTAGCTCCTATACTAGTCCTGCACGCCGTGCAGGGCTTGCAGAATCTGGGGGCATATATAGCTTTGATGGTGCAAAGTGTATGCATACCCTATTACAAGCAAATTTGCATTTTTCTGGCTTTTAATTGTGACCACAAAGATGCTATGAATAAGAAACACTCACATTTTTACTGATACAAATCACCACAGAAAATCTACGGAACACAACAGAGTACTAAAATATTTGGAATTAATTTGCTAGAACGGCATGTAAAAGTATTAGCATTGTATTGAATTTCTTAGAAAGATAAATGTGCATCATAAGAAATCATGACACAAATAATTCTTCCTGTGTCAAAAAAAGTGTGCTGCCTTTATATAATCTTTTCATTTTCAGTGCTGCTTCTTTTTAGAGAACTTTACAGCACTAAACATATGTTCTGTGGTTTCACAGAATCTAACATCTGGTAGTCTGATGTATATTGTGCCTTTAAATTAACTTAATTACTTATTTCATTACAGCAATGGTCAGAGTTAATGTATGCCAGAGTTTTTGTTACTAAATTATTCTTTTTGGTCCAATAACATTTTCAGTGCCACACATGATGTTGGGTTAGTCTTTTCAAACATTTATGACTTCTATTCACATTTATTATGTTTCCATATGAATTTAAAGCCGGTCAAAACCCTTAGGTATGGAATAGTTCCAAAACATTCAGCAAGATTTATAAGTATGTGAAACAGATAACAAGTTATTAAAACATGAAGAACTCTTGTTAGTTTCCTGTGGTTAACAAGGCTGACTAATCCCCTAATAGCAATTGTACTGCAAACCCATATTCCTGTTTAAGACCAGACACATACTTAAAGGTTATCATTTCTTTCCTGAACAGCATATTTATTCATTTCTGAGCACGTGTAGTGCTGTTATAGACAGTGTGCACCATAGGCAACTTTCTACCTAGTTTGTGTGTAATAATATGATTCTGCCTAGCATACAGTAAGTACAGAAGTGGTGTTCCAGTCTATTCCAGTAATCTGTGGTGCATCTTTGTATGGCTGTAATCTGAATTTGGCAACTCAGACTAGTAACTATGGCAGAGTCTTGAATTGCAGAATGGAAGGAAGAGAGGGATGATACAGCAAACCATGAACAGCACTTCTCCACGTGGAAGAAGAATTCATCTGTCTCTCCAATATCCTGTACATTTGGGGCAGAATATATGGAAGCAGTCAGCAGATGCTAACGTGTGCACACACATATATGCATGCGTGTGTGTGTGTGTGTGTGTGTGTGTGTGTGTGTGTGTGTGTGTGTGTGTGTGTGTGTGTGTGTGGTCTGCACTCACTGTTAGCAGACCCCATCAAAACCATGTACAGCTGCACAGTAACTTACTATGATTCAGCTTCCAAAATCAGTGTATAACAGTCCTTCTTCACATACTTTTGCCAATACATAACAACATGTTTACTACCCTTAAGTCATTTCTTTTTTTATAAAAAAAGCTTTGCCCCCTGCACAGAATGTTAAGTTCAAACACACTAATTTCAAAAACTGTTTGTTGCAAGCTGTGGGTGCAAATCAAGATTTTCAAAAGCAGATAGTGTAATGTTGCCATTCATTTTATGTTATTTTAATGTTGTTGATTCTCTCTCCTGCTCTCTGTCTGTCTTGACTGTTGATTTTGTTGCTTATATACATATGATAGCTAAACAAAATGGATTTTGATGAAGTTATTCCTTGTAACAATTGTGAATGTCAAGAATGCAAAATCCACAAATTTGAGAAAAAGGATTAGTTAGGCGTGTTGTGAGACACCACCATTTCTGGAATCCCATGTACGCTAAAACTTTATGTGAGTTTTTCAATGGTTGCATGCAAAGTAAAAGTGTTTGTGGTTCAGGTATCTATCAGCGCAGAGTGAGCATCTATCAAAATCAGAAACATTTTCCAGTGAGTGGACTGGTTTAGTTCATAGTTTCATATGTTCTTAGGTGTTTACTAGGCTAATGACCACAAGGGCCTTTTTAAGCCTAGCCATGCATCCCAAATCTCTGGCAAGTTCTGGTTCCATTGATTAGTGTAAGCAGGGGTTTGGGAGATTAAAAATTTACAAGCAGAGGTCTGGGAGATAAACCATTTACAGGCTGGCTGTGCCAAACCCAGTTTGAATCTCTTGTTCACCATCCAATTGTCCAAGTTACACTTGAATTGGATTAGGGAAGAACTCTGCTTCACGTGGATGGGGAGCCCATTCCAGAGAAGGGGAGGTCTCTAGGATACATGCGTGTCCCTCCAGCAGGTCCTATTTATATCACAGGCAAGGTTTAAGTCATTAGAATGGGTAATTCTCATGTTGTTTGTTTTGCGCATATGCAGGAGGTCCATCACAGTGGAGTCTGACAATGCCTTGTATACCAGTCATAAACCTCCCCTCAAGAGCTTGTAGGAGGCAGAATACAGGAATAGGGCCTTGAGGCAGTCTGCATAGGACATCTTACTTATGCCCTGTATTCTTTGAGTGAGGAACCTCTGTGGACCTTCCAATTGTTGGATATTTCTAGTTAGGTACATACCAAAGGGGGCATTGTACTCAATGATAGATCTGATGAATGTCAAATGCATTAAAACAATGACTTCCTTGGACCTAGATGCCATACCTTTGTTTCTTCTAGTTCCAATGCAGTCTGCTTTTAAGCACATTCATAAGGGCGTAATGGAAAACTTGGTGGTAATGTGCTCTTTGCTTGACATTCACCACACATTGGCGTACCTTTTTTCCACATTCTAACACATGCTTGGCTACTGTATGTATAATATGGCAAGCCTTTCAGTCTCAATAATCCAGTAAGAGCTTGAACTATCTTTTCAGTATTATACTTTGACTTTATAGAAGGAATAGCATCATGGCTTTAAGTCTGGTTTACTTTTTTTAAGACAGATTTTCAAGATATATTGAAGTCCAGGGGTCTTTAAGGCAAAGCAGCATTTCAGAAAGTGTAGTGTTTAATTTATCAACTATGCACTGGTGCACAATTCATAACATGTTAAATTACTTACCCTCATACCTCTCAACCTGGAATCGTAAAAAATCTGGACAAAGGCCCGGGAAAAATAAGTACAACTGGCAAAAAATCTGTATGATGATTTACATAAAATTTCATAATTAGCTAACCCCGCCCACTCCACCGGAATTGTGGGATACCAACTTTTAAACACAAACTGAAGAACAGACAAAATTACTAAACACAAAATAAACAGAAGAACAATAGTGTTTCAAATTAAAGGAAACTGCAATTAAATAGAGCTAAAACAAGAAACTGTGTGCAACCCATTAGTCAAAAAATGTAAACCTATCACAGAGCATCTTCTAGTCTGCACATCATACGAGGGAGAATAGTAGAAAAGGATAATGACAAAAACCTGGGATGGCATGGTGGTGTGCGCATTTACGGAAAAATCCACCTAATAATGCATGTGTATTAGAATAATAAATCAGCTATGGATAAAAATAATATATTAGCTCGCTGATCATTTAAGCAATCACATTTCTAGCAGCCTAAAACTATATTTTTCTTATTTTACTCAACATATCCTGAAATTGCCTTTAAGTGGCATTATCTGATGACTTCTGAGGACTAGTGCAGGGTAAAGAAAAGGACATCTTATCTAAATTTATAAATATGCCAGGGCAGCCAGCATTCCATACCAACCTGATGAGCACAGGTATCTAATGAGGAAAATCTGGAAAAGGCTTTTGCTTATTTCTCAGATGATGACTGTTACACTGCTGGTCAATACCACCTGTGCATACAAATTAGGACAATGTGGAAAGTGTAAGTGCCCTACTTCTTTTGGGGAAGGGTAACCTGCAGATGGGTAGGAAACAAAGACATTCTTGCTGAAGAGACTATATCTAAACCAGCAATGCTGTAGTGGTGGGAAGTACGCCCATAGCAGCACAGAAATGCATACAGACACAAATGCACAATTTGTGTCAAATATGAAACACAATTTAATGAGCAACCTTTCATCCATGTGAAGACAGCCAATGCCTTCCCTCCTACAAGTGTTAACATTCTTGTTAATAAGCACTGCTCAACCTTTCAGCAAAGGTGTTGCAAATGGGTAAAGCATGTGATGTATGATCAAATCTGAAACGGAAAGGTGACAGGCAAACTAAATGTCACGTGACGGTTTTTGTTTTTGCCAATTAAATAGAATCATAACTTAAAAGCTTACATTTCTAAGTGTCACCTAGTAGTGGGTAATCTGCCATAACCCTAAAGTGCAGAGGTATCTCAATTTGAAGCACTACATAGCTATGTGCCATACACTCAAAGAGATACACTTTCTTCAGTGCTCAATACAGTTATATTTTACACAATGTATGAAAAATACACATTAAAAAGGCACAAGTGAGCTAAATAAAGCAACAGTATCCACAGCACCAAAAGTTCATTATAAATATTTAATACTAGGCTTGCAGTGGAAAAGAAAATGTATTTTTTTCTTGGTTGGTGGCACTATTACCCCTTGCCATAAAAGCACAGAGTCAATACCGGCAGACATTCATCCTTTATCCAAAACCTCAGAAGCAGATGATATTAAGACTTAGAATTTAAAAGCAATATGACCCCATACAGCCCAAAATATAACATTATGCAGCATGCACAAAAAGTGTCACATCCATAAAAAGCCATCTGAATTTAATCTTCCTACAACAGCTTTCCTCTCGAAAAAATGAAACCAAGAAGGTGAAAACTGGAACCGGTTACAAAAGAACTGGCAAGACTATGCATCAGTCTACAATAGCGCAGTACACTGCATCAAGCAATTGTTACCAGCAGCCCTACTAAGTGTTACAATGGGAGCTTTAACATGACTCACAGAAAACAAAATATGTAGCAAATGAGGGTAGTGTTACGAAACACTAGCAATAATAGTGTCAATACTGTGCCAATCAATGCAATGAATACACCATCACCCTTTTGTACTAAGCTGAATTCTGACTGGCTGACATTCTGCCTCATGAAGTTGATGTCATCACACATGCCCTCATATGTGATGATGTCAGCAGCAACTTCGGAAGGGGGGAAATTAGAAGAAAATAAACTACAGGAAATTCGGCAATGAATCGGGAATTTGTGGCACCACATTATGTTGCCCTCAAAACCAGTAAATACAGAGGAATTTGGTACGGTTGAAAGGTATGCTTACCTTGTACAACTTATCCTTTCTGTTATCTCTTCATGTTCAAACATGTTGTTCTCTCATTTTAACATGACTCACAGAAAACAAAATATGTAGCAAATGAGGGCAGTGTTACGAAACACTAGCAATAATAGTGTCAATACTGTGCCAATCAATGCAATGAATACACCATCACCCTTTTGTACTAAGCTGAATTCTGACTGGCTGACATTCTGCCTCATGAAGTTGATGTCATCACACATGCCCTCATATGTGATGATGTCAGCAGCAACTTCGGAAGGGGGGAAATTAGAAGAAAATAAACTACAGGAAATTCGGCAATGAATCGGGAATTTGTGGCACCACATTATGTTGCCCTCAAAACCAGTAAATACAGAGGAATTTGGTACGGTTGAAAGGTATGCTTACCTTGTACAACTTATCCTTTCTGTTATCTCTTCATGTTCAAACATGTTGTTCTCTCATTTTATTCATCCCTTATTAGGCTCATCATTAAATATGATGCACTTTTCTGCATGTACCTCAATAAGCATCTTAACTAGCTTGAGAGGCCTTAAAGTTTCCTCATCAAAACAATCTTACATCTCAGAACCCTTATCAACACTAATAGACTAGAAGCCCTGCCACTCTTTTCAGTGTCAAACAGATTCCAGATGGGTGATCTCTGCTTAGCCTTATATGCTATTAATGACTCATTTACTCTTTTGAACTTCTAAGCAAACACCTGTTCTAGAGGTTGAGCCCTATAGTGCCATATTATCAACAACACCAGGTAACATGACAGGTACCTAACCCAGTCTGTCTTCCATTTCTATAATATATTAGTAATCTGTAAAAAACATCTGTATGACTATTATGGATGGTCACAAATTTTCAGTGGTGATATGCTGAGAAAGTCTACCTAAAGGGAGACATTGTTACTCTCCTACCACTAGTGGGTAATGTGGCTGAGCCACTCAATGGTTTCTTTGGCCATAAGATTAGCAAGAACTATGAACCTATATCTACTTAATTTAGGTATGCCAATGCTGCAGGCTTTTCTGAATATTGTACAAGAATAGCTGCATTTAACAGTGTTTTTTTTTCTTATTTATCATAAGGAATAGATCTGGTCTTAAAAAATCTTAGTTTGACATCTCTTGAAACATTCATAATACATGTGATTCACTTTAATATGCACATTTCTTTGTTTCAGTGCAGTATCATGTGTCAAAGGCACTGTCTATAGAGCATCACTTTCAAAATGCATGCACTTTACTTCTTTCCAATCTAAATACAATTTATTTAGATATTATCTTCTGAGCAGTCTGCAGTTAGAACCTTTAACCACTGCTGTAACCATAAACGTACCTGGCACAACTCTTACTAGGCACCTGCCTAGGGCCCCATGGTATCTGGGGAGCCCCACCCATGCCAATTACTGTGACCGCTTTAATTCCACTTAAACAAAAACACTTTCATTGGTGTTTCTTGTGCAAATAAGTTTGGGCAGCTAGAGGAAATAAATGATCAAACAAGAAAACAAACAGCCTCCCAAAATATTTAGCAATAATTCAGCTTTTTCTGGCTGTGCAGATGTGCAAATAAGCAGTTACGACAGAAACCCAAATTTGTATGGTTCCAGTCTAAAGTTTGAAAAGCAGAGAGTTGTGCAACATAAATGCAAAAAAGCTGTAATAGGCTAATGCTTCATTATGAATGACCCATCTTCATAATTTAAGGCTCACTATGTACTGTGTTACTTTGCTGATTAAGTTTGCTCATGAGCCTCTTGTAACATTTAAAAAAAATCCAAATAACATAGACTGCACTACATACAGTGTGTATTAAGGAAAATATAGCTCTCAGCTTCTTTGCTCAAAAATCTGAGGAAAAGCAAAATAACTAAGTAAGTAAATAAAAAATAAAATAATAATAACAAATGAACAGAGGCCCAAAATCAGCACAATTTTAAATATTACTCTAATTAATTTAGGAAGTTACTAGAACAAAATATGTTATGAAAACATGTACTTTCTAAAGAGTAAGAAAAATGAAAGTAATGTCTAGCATTATTGACTACCTGCAATCCTCAGTGATTTACCAGAAAATCAAAAAATTTACATGGAAAAGGCAAAATATGATTCAGAATAAGAGATATTCTACAAAATCAGGGACAGCTGAGAGCTATGAAGTAACTTAATGAATAAGTCCAGAATAACTTTAGTGGCCTAATGAATTAAAATACTTTCCGCTCTCATGTTTTAGTAGGAAATGTTTTACTTCATACTTTCATAGTAGTGTTGATACTGTGAAATATTCACAAATACATGAGGATGTGCAGTCACAGGGAAAGTTTTTTATGTGGTGATCAAGAGGTTGCAGATGTGTATATGATGGTATTGTGGATGTACAATAAGGCAGTGCAATGAATTAGTATGTTTTTATCTAGTTTTATTTTGTGTGCAGTGAGGAAGGTGCTTTCTGAAGCTTTGTTGATGACTGCATCCATGACTACATGGTCAATGAGATAGTTTAGGGTGGTGGAGGGGCAGGAAGACAATCATTTTGTAAGGTGAGTTTAGGAGGAGGTTGTTATGACTAATTGTGACATTTGTTTTGATTGTTTGGTATTTGTTTAGAATAATAAAAAGTGTCAATTCAGCTTGGTAGGAAACAGTGAGACTACAGATTTCTGTAATTCCTATTATCCTGTGCTTAACAGACTGATTTACAGAGGTAGTTTGGAAATCAGCCAGCAATAGAATGTTAATTAGATTTTTTTTAAATCATAGGTTTATTATATATGACAATCTGCTATAAGCATAGCAGTCGTCATGTGAAACAGGTTAGGATTTTCATATCCTTCAGATGTAACTCTTTCTCTTTATATTGTACTTTCTACTGCAATACTCTAATCGGGCCACCTTTTTGAGTATAACATGTAGTGCAACTGTGCAACTGACGGCTGTCAAGTTTACTTCCGAGGCTCATTTTCATAATATCTGCCGTTACGTGCCACATTTCATGGTTTTGATGTTATACTTTCATCGCTTTTATTACAGCTGTTACTATTGATTGCATTAGTTCAAAGAAGGCACAACTGTTATGCATTAATTTAACTACTTATTTAAATAAGGATGGTTGTGGTGTGTATTCTGAATTATGTAAATCTCTACTTTTCATATTGAAGTAAAAAGTATAAGATATTTTATTTAGTTTTCATATTAGTCATTTTTGAAATTAAGGAGTGGATGAGTGTCTGCAAACTTGAGATGTGTGTTTCAAAATAAACATAATGTGTAGCTTTAACATTAAAGTATACTGCTTTATTTTGTTTATTACCTATAGTTATACCACCAATGGGAATGAGATTAACTTTATGTATGCTTCCATCTAATCATATTTATTTTTGAATTGTTTATTTATCATTATTTTTTTTATATGAATGTAAGTTGTGAAATATGTATGTAGTAGTTGTTCTTGTGCTTCTAAGGAATGGGACTGGCTGTTTATATATCATGGTTTGTCATTTGAGAGTGGGCTGAAGTTTCTGGTAATTTTAAACATACACACACACACACACACACACACACACACACACACACACACACACACACACACACACACACACACACACACACACACGCACATACTCACATACAGATACAAAAAACAAAAATTTAGGTTTTTTTGCTTGTGAATACGAAAGGAGGTATTCATGAGTTATATTTTGTTAGAATATTGTTGTTTAACAGTCAAGAAACTAATTCATTGGTGCACTGACTTCTAAGATTAGTTAAAGTATGTTTTCCATTGCAATTTTCAGATCTACTTAGTATACAGGAAGCTTTTACTACTTTTTGGTGGTAGCTTTTAAGTTGCCCTAGATGTTTTCTTCCTTGAACTCCACTGAAAATGGAATCACACTGTTAGACCTATTAGGTTCAGTAGGTGCAAACAAACACATCTTAAATATATATATATATATATATATATATATATATATATATATATATATATATATATATATATATATACATAGACAGTTAAACACACTTGGGAACCTAACACACTTGAGAACCTTTCTAAATGCATAAAGGTATACAGAAAGTAAATTTAGTAAGCTTTTTTCATATTTGAGGACTAGCATTCATTTTATTTGAGCAGTATTCTGATATACAAATAGCATGTTACTGAATATATTTTGCGGACCTGCTTTTGGAATGCTGCATTTGGTTTGATTTTAGGAGATGAGATGCAATAAAGTTGAAGTGGGGAAAGAAACCCCAAGAAACCTCCAACAATTTCCTTACTAAGTTTGCATGATATGTTACATGTAATTTAAAGAAAGATGTTTACCGAATTCTAGTGATAGTGAATTTCTCTTTAACTTGTAGTGCATTTTGTCATCTGAGATTTTGCTTACTGAGACATGCTGAAAATTATTCTAAATTATAGATGCTATCATCTTCACTATGATATAAGCTTGTTATAGCAAAATTAAAGTGCACAATGTTTTTATGTTTTGTTTTCCATAAAGGCTGCTATACTTATACATTGTGGCTCATATTTTCAGCTCCCCGAGTAAATGGATATTCTCCTTTGAAACTATCAGTTCAGTAAATTGTAATAAATAAATAAGACAAATAAATAGCTCACCCAACAAAATTTAGCTGAAACCTCAGTGAAACTTAGAAATGTGGATTTCAGGAGCATACAGATTAATATGTAACTCTTGTATGCATACACTTCTTTATGTACAGCTGCAGTTCAGAAGTTGTGCATGCAACATTTATAAAAGTGACTCCTTCACTGCACATTTTTAATGTTTAGTTTTATTTCAGTATTATAAAATGCAGTCTAACTGGGAAAAATGTGGCCATGATATTATTTTAGTCATTCTCATTTGTATACAGTGACGTTTACAAAACTTTTTCAACTAAGTGCAGATGGATCTAATACATTTAATTTTGAATGCTATTCTGTGAGACAAAAATGCTTACTTTTATAATCAGCTTAAAATAAATATGACATTTTAATATTAGTTAGTTAGAGGTTGTCATGATAACTATATGTGGAGAATTTATTTCATGGTTTGATTTGTCTGATGTAGGCTTTATTTGAGAAGTCTGTATCTCCCCTCCTCATTAAGTCATTTATTTAATAGGATGTGGATTTGATTAAATTGGAATTATTAAATTGTGACTTTCAATATTGAGGATAGGGATATAGTTTGACCAGTAAATTGAGAACTCCATCCTGTATCTCAGATCTTGTTTCACTACAGTGGCCCACTACAATGCCTGTAGTACTACTGTCTCTCCACACATCAGTTTATCTATTTTTCAATTATCCCCTCTGCTCTTATTTTTGAACAAGACTCCAAAGTACTTAAACTTTATTATATTTGGTAGGCCCCAGTCCATTACCCTGTGTAGAGTCCTTTTTGACCATGATCTGGCTCTGGTTGTAACTAGGATGGAGCAAAGGGGGAGGTTGCCCAATATGCAAACTGTCAGGGGCTATGACTGGCAGGTGCTGATCGTGCACAAGTTCAGTACTGAAGCGAGTACTGCAACTGCATTTGTGGTCACAATTGAAGTACTGCGTGTGGTGATAGCAAGCTACTTGTCACATTAGTAGTAAACTGTTTGTTACATTACTAGCAAGCAGCTTGCTACAGTTTATTTTATTTTTGATTTTTTATTATTATGCTTTTTGTCTTCAATTTAGGAAACCTTTTTTAGTTCTCAACTTTTAATTGAAGAGGGTGCCAGTTTGTGGACCAGGAGGAACCTTTAAGTATAGTCAAAGGTAATGATCATCTGTGTTTTTTTTTCCTAAGCAAATGTTCACATCAGCACCTTCTATTACTTTTACATATTCTTCTACAGTATATAAGTTGTTTTGTTCAAGACCAATACATTGAAAACTATGTTGCTTAAGTTTCTGTTAGGTCATCAGGGCTACACTAGTTCCCATGACTACTTCAATATTCATAGGCTGGGTTTTCATCTTAATTTCTACCAAGAAGAGCTTAGTTTTTCATAGTATGTAAAGGAAATGCTTTGTCTGCATGCAGTGCACATGTAGAAAAAGAAACATTTCCTTCTTAACAAGAGCATTATATGGAAAACAAGTGAACTCCCTTTTATTGCTGCTAACATACATGTCTTGCAACCATTTATTGTCTTAGGATAACCTATGTGTGGATGAAGAGTGAATTTGTTGGAATTTGCAGTCATTTGACAGACATTCAATACACAAGGATAGGAACTCCTCCACAGGAAATTACTGGCTACAAATTTTGCAAGCAGTGATGCCGCTTTCTGGGTTAATTTATTCTTTCTTCAAGTTGGCGTGACTGTGGGATTGGTATATATAAGTTTGGGAGGTGCAAGAGGCTTGTTTTTTGGCCTTTTTTAGAATGGAGTTCAAGGATTCCAACCCTCAAATATTTGAACTCATCCACTCAAAATAGAAGCTCTTAGTTGTATACAAGATTGCTAGGTGCTCAGTTATACCACAAAAATAAATTTTCCGGTTTAGATTTATATTGAGAAGTTGTATGATTTTTGTTCATGTATTTGTAACCATCTTTAGCTTTGCTACAAACATATTCATTGGGATCACAAACTGTACAATGTTGATATTTTATTGGTTAAATGTTATTGCCAAATATTTAACATGCAAAACCTGAAGCATTGTATTGCTTTGAATCCAATGCCACAACAGCTCGAGGCATTTTCGTATGGTTACTTTCTAATATTCACATTCTCTGTAGGAATTCATTCTTTATTCCAGATGCAGTCCTATTTCTCAGCATCTCCTGTAAAGTCTAATCATCATCATCATCATCAGCCCCTCTTTCCAATTTTTTTCTACATGGGGTTGGGTATCGTGTTAACTGTTGTCAGCTCTCTCGATTCAGTGTCACACTCCTACCTTCTTCAACACTTATGTCTGACTGTTGCAGATCTTCTTTCACACAATCCATCCACCTCTTTGCTGGACATCCTCACTTCCACTTACTTCCTTCATGTCTGTCCCAAATCTTCCTCACCAGATTGTCTTCTGCTTTTCTGCATGTGTCCAAACCACTGTAATCTGTTCTCTTTGATCTTTTCTGCAATTGGAGCTACTTTGTCCTCTGCACTTATGTCCTCATTTCTTCATCTGTCCAACAGTGTGCATCCTACCACCCTTCTCAGGCACTTCACATCCATCACCTCTAGCTTCTTCAACTGTTCTGTAAAGTCTAATCATAACTTATTTATCTGTTAACCAAATAAGTGGTCAGGTCTTTTTCAGCCCTTTTTTAAGCCACAACTTGGGCTACAGGAGCAAGACAAATGCAACATATATAAACCAATTAGATGTTGCTTAACAACAAGAATGACTTGAGGAAAAGGAGTGGGAGAAGCTGGAGTATCAAAAGAAAATCCATACAGACATATAGAAAACATGAAAAACTTTATATAAACAAATGCAACTTATACAAGATGTATTACTGTTGGAAGAATACAGAAAAGGGAACAGATTGTCAAAATACTTAGAAAGATAGACATTATAAAAACAATGCATGATATCAAAACAGCTCAAGATTTATAATGTACTAGTGCAAATTATACAACTGGCCAGTAATACTAAAACAAAGCACGCTGATTCGACAGCCCAACTAGCGTGCCCCATTGTAAATTGAGCATATAGCATTAGAAGAAAGTCCAGTCTCTAAAGTACCATTGAGTGGCTAGACGTTTTTTCTACTTGTATATGGCAGACAGGCATTAGTCTAAAGAAAAGAAAGTCTGAAACTGAAAAGTGTGTCATTATTTAGTGACTTCATTCCTCATAAAATTTGTGGTTTTTCAACGAATCACTGAGGAAAAACATCACAAAATAATGATACGCATTTCAGTTTCAGTCTTTCTTTCCTTCAGATAATGCACAATTACTCTTGCAGATTTCTAAGTTTATAAGCGCAACATTATTTTGGTCCCCTCCTTTATTTATGCTTTGTCCACATTTCCTGAAATAAAAAGCACAAGAGGTACATACAAGACCAGAGAAAATACAAGGAAAATCAGGTATGTTCTACAAAACTAAAAAAAAATACCTGATTTTCCTTGTATTTTTCTCCTGTATCTCTTGTACCGCTAAACTGTCTTGAGGTCATAGTATTTTTTTTCTTTAAAAAAAATATAATAATGGAGATCATTCTTTCTCTGTTGCTTGCTTTCTAAAGCACTGATGTACTGTGTAAGCATGGGAATGTAAGTCCTGTGTGCATGTGCAAGTACATCATCAAAGGACAGAATCCGGAAACAACTGAGACGAGCACCACAGCACCATTATACAAAAACATCATTTAAGAAAAGTAAGCAATTTATTTCTTAAATAATGCCATTGTATAATAGTAATAACCCATGGCTGGGTTTGGGTAATGCTAGATTTGCCCATGATTGACCTTGTTAGTTCACTCGGACTTTGCCCTTGTGACCAAATCACAACAACCGTGTGTAAATACAGCATTACCCACACTCAGCCATAAGTTATTGCTATAAAATAAAATAAAAATATTAGCACAGGCAGAAAACTAAGACGATATATATATATTTTTATATATATATATATATATATATATATATATATATATATATATATATGGGTCTACTTCAGACTGTCAAAACCTCACATAATCGAAACCTACTTCATTGAGACCTCACTTATATGAATGGTCACATCATCAAAAATGACGCCTAGGAATGGAACTACTTGGCCACCATGGAGGTGTTTGCCCTTTTCCCCACTATAGTGCAATCTCAGAATTGGTATATTTAGTTGGGGGTGTGGGGGATGAAGCCCCCCACTTTGGTGGGTTTGATTTACTTCATTATGGTAATTTTTCCATGGTGGCCAAGTAGTTCCTTTCCCAGATGTCGTTTTCAATGATGTGACATTTTACATGTGAGGTTTACATATATAAACAAACGCCATCAAATAAATGAAGAACTTAGAAATTATAAAAAAACAAACTTCATGAAACAATTGGCTAGGAAGAAAAATAAATGAGACTGGAACACATAGAATTTATCACTTCTGTTCCTTTAAAATATTAGAACTTCATCAGAAAATAACCAAAAGGTAAAGTTAACTCACTTAAATAAAAGCATAGGGTAATAAAACTCAACGAACTACCTATTACAGAGAAGCATTTGTAACACTGGTTTAAGCTAATTAAATTGAAACCAGTACAATGATTGTGCATCATAACCATGCTAACTGAATAACAATGGTGATTGTACTTCTGGTACTTTTTACTTCAATAAAGTACGACCTTCTAGAATCTGAACTTCGACTACGTTGATTTTTTGCCACCACGGCGAGCAGAGCTCCTTAGCCAAGCCACATTTACATTGTTTTGCCTGTTTTTTCTGTGTGTTTCATCTTTGATTTCTAGCTGTCACACTAGCGGTTCCTCTCAGCAGGCGACCCGACCAGCCGTAACTACGACCTGTATAGGAAGCCTTTCTAAAGGCTTTACTCAGCCTTCAACCACAAGCGCTCGGGTACACACAGCCTTTCTCAATGCTTTACTGGTAGCC